>NC_071262.1:12057801-12285301 GCF_023375685.1 Ictalurus furcatus
CGCTAAGGTTTGTCCAAAAAGTTGCTAGATTTGTCCTTAGGTGCTTTTTTTGTCGCTAAAAGTCGCTAACAGGGTCTGAAATGTCGTGAAGTTGGCAACACTGGTCTGCAACGACAGCTAGATAAACGGAAGGCTAAACGCCGTCTCTCCCCAACAAAAAGAAAATGCACAGGGAGAGGTTTTCATTTATGAACATTCTATTTGAAAAGCAATAAAATACACCGAGTACCCAAATGATGCCCTGTCTGTGTTTTTTTTCCCCTTGAAAAAATGTGCGCCCCCCTTCTGATCTCTCCACATCCTCCTCAGGTTGAGAACCAGTACTTTATTCATCGTTACGTTATTCTCTATGCAAATGGCGTAATCACAACGTGACTTATCGTTCTACCTAGCGCCATACTTAAGCTCAAGTTCACTTGTGCGTTCGTGTCATTTTGTGCAGAAGCAGGTTGCAATGTTAGGTTTGTGTTGTGTAAATGTCTGATTAAATCTTGTGTGTGTGTATAGGATGCGTTCAGGTTCCAGTTCATTAACCCGCTAGTAAAGCGCTTCAGTTTGCCGCTGTTCATTCACTGTTCAGCTTCAGCTCACGCAGTTTAAGCGGCTCAATTCCCGCCATCATTGATTATGACTGGATTATTTGAAACACTAGAACTATTCTTTCTAGAGGTTTCTTCTTCTGAAAACGTTGTTAGTGTGTTGTTAACATCCTGCGTGTCGTTTTTTTCAGCAGCATGTATTAATTAAAATCGATGCTAGTGCTCGTTACACATTGTAAATTCGAACGCGCACAGCTTTTGCGTTGCAATGTGCATTTTTTATCTTAAATTTTAATTTGACAACACTAGAGCAGTTGAGAGAACAGAACACATTTTAAACTAAAAGGTGGTTACAGAGCACAATACTGACACATGGGGGGAGGGGAAAAAATTGTGGCCTTTAAGTAAAATCCAAACATCTGTCCAATGCATCTTAAATGAAAAGGGAAACCTCTGGAACATGTGTAGGATAAGTGGTTTAATTAACCAATGATTTACCACTAAATTAAAAAATACCAGCTTATGATGCACAATAAAAACAAAAACACCAGTCTCACCAATCTAACACTAACCATTAGAACATTGTCAAGCACGTCTAGTTTGTGGCACGTTTCTCACTTTTAGTGCCGGGTCGCAGGCTGAGTTA
Source organism: Ictalurus furcatus (assembly GCF_023375685.1). Lineage (NCBI taxonomy): Eukaryota > Metazoa > Chordata > Actinopteri > Siluriformes > Ictaluridae > Ictalurus > Ictalurus furcatus. Next base: position 12,058,987 of record NC_071262.1, read on the forward strand.
GCATAAAATCCAACACAGCAAAACATTTCAAAGGGGAAATGACTGTACCGGAAGTCCGGCAACAATAAAACAAAGTGAGGTTAACAGTTGTGGAAACAGCCATGAACGAAAGCGCATCTACATAAATGAGCCTTTAAAGTCATTTTACTCTATATGATACAGTAGAGGAAAACACACTATACTACATTACAATAAATCAATTCTCAAGCAATCGCTGCAGAACTTGCTTTTAAACTAGTAATAATACATCAATACAAAAAGAAAAGAAAAGAAAAGAATAATGCAGTAAGCGAAAACATTTCGGCAAGTGAGCATTTGGCCCAAATTGCTGTACTTACTGACAGATTTAGATATCCCTAATGTACACATAACTGGACAATCAAGTCAGAAGAGTGTATTCATTCATCAGACTGAATGCAATTACGACAGCACAACACTCTATTCTAGCGATACGCTGTGAAGTACACCTTACAGTAAATCTGATCAAAGAGTGAAAGAGTGAGGGAATATTTGGAAAAGAGCTCAGCAGATATGAATACTGATTTCAAGGAGATGAAAATGAGCTAAAAATAGACGTATTGGAAGGTCGGGGTGTAACTACACACTCCGCTCACGATTCGATACGCTTCACGATGCTGGGTTCACGATTCGATACGCATCACGATGCTGGGTTCACGATTCGATACGCTTCACGATGCTGGGTTCACGATTCGATACGCTTCACGATGCTGGGTTCACGATTCGATACGCTTCACGATGCTGGGTTCACGAGTCGAAACGCTTCACGATGCTGGGTTCACGAGTCGAAACGCTTCACGATGCTGGGTTCACGAGTCGAAACGCTTCACGATGCTGGGTTCACGAGTCGAAACGCTTCACGATGCTGGGTTCACGAGTCGAAACGCTTCACGATGCTGGGTTCACGAGTCGAAACGCTTCACGATGCTGGGTTCACGAGTCGAAACGCTTCACGATGCTGGGTTCACGAGTCGAAACGCTTCACGATGCTGGGTTCACGAGTCGAAACGCTTCACGATGCTGGGTTCACGAGTCGAAACGCTTCACGATGCTGGGTTCACGAGTCGATACGCTTCACGATGCTGGGTTCACGATTCGATACGCTTCACGATGCTGGGTTCACGATTCGATACGCTTCACGATGCTGGGTTCACGATTCGATACGCATCACGATGCTGGGTTCACGATTCGATACGCATCACGATGCTGGGTTCACGATTCGATACGCTTCACGATGCTGGGTTCACGATTTGATACGCTTCACGATGCGATACGCTTTCACGATGCTGGGTTCACGATTCGATACGCTTCACGATGCAGGGTTCACGATTCGATACGCTTTCACAATGCTGGGTTCACGATTCGATACGCTTCACGATGCTGGGTTCACGATTCGATATGCTTCACGATGCGATACGCTTTCACGATGCTGGGTTCACGATTCGATACGCTTCACGATGCAGGGTTCACGATACGCTTCACGATATTTTGAACAAAATGAAAAAATTAAACTGCTTTTGGGTTCGTTTAGGTTACTTACAGGTTTGTAAAAAAAAATTTTACAATTTTTTTTTTTTTTTTACAAATAAGCATATCTACATTTTCAGGCAGAAGCTGGGATCTTTGTACAAAATGCAGATGGAGGCCAGGAAGTGATTTTCTACATAGGAAGCACTATCACAACCTCAAAATGCCTATGTTTTGCATCATTTATGGTTGCTCAAATCGATGAAACCAAGAAACCACAAGGAGCTACCAAATGTTGTTCAAAAGGGGGGGGTAATCATTGTGGAGCACCTTGGTATCGAGGTCGTTGACCCAACCACTAACAAAAAAGTTGTATGCCTCCATACTTTGTATGTTTTCAATTGTTGTCTGGAGGACAAGGTTGCTATACGTCATATTGTAAAAATATCGCCATAACTCAGTTACATAAAGGAGATAAAATGTATGTAGCTCTGGATAAGGGCGTCTGCCAAATGCCAGAAATGTACATGTAAATAAAGCAATTTATTTTTACACAGTCGGTCCGTACTGCCAGTTTGTGGAGTATTTTTCTGACTGTTGCAGCCAAAAATGCTTGATTTTGCTGTGGCTTTTTTCAAAATTTGCGATGCAATTTGCAGTGTTTTTATTGCACTTTATTTGAGGAAAACTACTTGAATTTGCAAAACTGCAACTGCACAAAATTGTTTTGCACGGTCTGTCACAGTGATGTTTGTTGGTAAATGAGATCTTTTAGCTGGACTCATGTTCGACACACGTGAATCAAAGGGGGCCTTGGATGAACGTGCGTTGTGATGACCTCACATGACGCGTCTTGGCCCGACTCTGCAGAAAATCTGCAATAAATTTGAAAAATTGCTAAATCCTCCAAACGTTGTGGAGCTTGCTTGATTTTTGGGTTCATTTCGGCGATTGCAAAATCCCGGAAGGACTGCGTAGTCAGAAATTATACAAACACCGATAACGACAAAAATGTCAGATTTTTATTGGCCGAAGTTGAACAAGGTCAAACCTGATCCTGAATCGAGTGTACGCAAATTCCCACAACAGTTTCACATTTAGCACATCTGTATGACCAAACTCGCGTCTGCTCAGAGCTTGTGCAAAACTGAGCTTAACATTTTAATAACCTGGAAAAAAAAAATTAATCGTCGAAAAAAATATTACAAAATAGTAATTAAATGGTGATTAATCTTTTTTTTATTAAGATGGTGACTAAATAATCAAAATCATCAATGATTATTGCAAATATAGTATGTAGAGAAAGAAGTATAAGTAACAAAGAAAAAACCCACTAAACATTATGAATCCCTCTTCTACACAAAAGAGGATTGTTCTTTAAAAATAAATAAATAAATAAAAACGAACAGAGTTTGGTGCTAATTCATAAACGTCAATCTGAGGTGCATGTGTGGATCTTTATTAGCTTGTTAATTCTTCAATTAACGCAGCATGAAGTTCTGAGATAGGTGCAGAGTCTTACTGAACAAACAGGCCAATTAATGATGTATGGATATTAAATGATTGAGGCTATTACAGTATTTCAGCTACAAAAAGCACACTTTGCATAACTGTACAGTTGTGCGTACATTATGCTATTAATTAACATTTTAATTAATCATTAATATTAAGAAATGACAAAAAACCCCAAACAAACATCTTTTCACTCCCTTAACAGTGGAGTTTTATTTTTGATGTTAGCACAAGCCAGCCTTATACCAGCCACTTCCTTAAATCATGTGCCTTAGGGGATGCATGTAATAGCTTTTTTATGATTTTAGCAAGCAGCCTGCTACCTGTGTCCAGGCTGAGGAGAAACGAGCCATTTCAAGAGCACTTCAGAGCCACAAAGCAGCTGAATCTGCTCAGTATGCAAAAGGACACTGAGTCACCTTCGGCCGCTGCGGGCTACACAACATGCAGCATGCAAATACACAGCTGCCAAACAATGAACACTAGCAAAGTGATCAAGCCCATCTTACTAAGGCAAATATAACACACTGAGCAGCAACAACACAAAGCACCAAAACTGCTTCTACAAGAGGAACTAAGTGACAAAAATACATGCTAACCAATGTAACAAGTATTATTTAAACAGTATTATTTTGAGGTCGCAGAAAGAGTGCGAAATCAAAATCAAAAATTTTTTCACAATTGCCGCAGAGTTTCCGCATATTTCGGACAAGGCGTGTCGTGTGACGTCATCACAACGTGCATTCAGCCGAAGTCCTCTTCGATTCACGCGCGTCGGACAGGAGTACAGCTAAAAGGTCTGATTTACCAACGAACATCACTGAGAAAGACCGCGCAAAACTAAAACCTTACATATGACCGACTGAACACAGCTGCTTGACCCAATGATTCTCATGTGTAGGAGGCCATTAAAACTGAAAGGAACGACAGACATATTTAAAAATCGGCAAGTTGATTCCAATTACATATTTGAAAAAATGTAAACGAAAATCAAGTGACATCTTTGGGCAAAGCAGTCATTTGATCCTCTTTGAAACCGTGCCTATTAATAAAGTTGGTAGGAGTATATCAAATGACACAGTTACATTTTAATTACATATATCAGGGGTGTCCAATCTTATCCGCAAAGGGCCGGTGTGGGTGCAGGTTTTCACTCCAACCAAGCAGAAGCCACACCTGAGTCTATGAAAGCCAAGATCAACTGATTAAACAGGTGGAATCAGGTGTGATTTCCGCTTGATTGGAATGAAAAGCTGCACCCACACTGGGTGCAGCAACAAACCAAATTCACTCGTCAGAGAAAACACTAGGAACAGTCTTGTAAAACACTACAGGCCTCTGTATTCCTCCAAACTGAGAGGAACACCAGGCGGTGAGAGTCGGCTCATAGTCAGTCAGTGGGCTCCTGTTACCACACGTAGTCAGTCAATGTGTGTGTGTGTGTGTTGGTGCAGGAGCTAGGACAACAGAAAGTGCTTTATTGCAGATGCCAATAATGCAGGCCTTCACACAGCGTATGGCTGTGATTCCCCCTCTTGCCCTCTCTCTGTCCCATACACTGATCTCATGGCAGATTACAGGTAACAAGAAAAAAGAAAGAAAATAAAAAAACCAACAACTTTGACACACCATTATACTGGGTCTTCCTCTTTTGTACTGCCATTATGGGCATCATGCTTATTTTTGCAGCCAGTGATCATTTTAACTGCAAAATAAACTCCACAGATCCCTTGGTACAGTTTTATGTACATAACACAAACTATACAAATACTAGGCTCATTATGTAAATGTGTACAGTAACATTGTGGCTCTTTATTGGAGGCATTATTGCTGAACCTTTCACTGACAAAACACATTATGGTCCAAATTATGGTCCAATTTATAGACCGACTTGCCTTTGAGTTATTCAGGTTTGGACTGAAACCTGGCTACACTTCAGGGAGGGTTCCCCAGACCTCATACGGAGAAACGCTGATGTAATCTACAGTGTACACAACACCATATTATCCAGGATGTCCATGTAGAAGCTCAGAGAGAACAAATGTGATGTATCCCTGAATGATCACAAATCCTTCGACCAGGAATAGCTTATTTTTTTCGACTGATATAATAAAATGTTTTCCAGCGTATGCTGCAGAAACAACAGTTATCGGTCATATTTTACACAGACAATTCTTTTTCCGTTTCACTTTGATAAATTGCTACTAGTCTGTGTGTGAAACGTGCGAAAACACTGCAGTTGCACGTAAATGTTGGGTCATGTAACATCATGCGTCACATACCTCTGCGACAAACCAAAAAACCCCGGCAGGAAAAGCAGGACGTCGGCATTGTGCCGAAATTTTCCTGTACCTCAGGGTAAATGTGTGTCGCCTCCACTACACGAACAGCCATTCTCTCTAATAAAGTTTTCGAACAGGGGAAATAAAGTACCCTCTTAAAATTAAACGTATAAGAAGAGCGTGCAATATTGTGTTACGCTAAACATTCGATGTCTACATACTGACCGGCTTGAGGTTAAATTATATATTCAAAAAAACGCACATTCTACTTTAAACAAAGGAGAGAGTCAATTTCATAAACCTCAAATCATAAGATAAAAGCTTGTCTCAGCCCATATAAGGCTGTTATGTGTTACTTCAACTTGGAATGCATTTTTCTTGGTTTTTACTCCAATGCACCCCTCCTACCTGCCAGTGATGGTGAGAATCACCTGGATACCCTCTTGTGTGTGTGTGTGTGTGTGTGTGAGAGTGAGAGAGTGAGAGAGAGAGTGTATATATGCACACATGCATGCTGATACTTTCAACAATCACAAAATTATGTATTTGATATAAATACCTTAGGTCATACGGCCATCATTCCCTTGTGACTACAGTAGGAGCTACATGTAACCTTTTCTCCAAAACTGGGCATAGACTCCCATCATGTGTTCATGACTGTGGTGAGTAGATTATCGTTTTGGGAAGTATATCTCGCCTTCAGTTTCACCTTACCGGTTCTGAAACACTGCTGACAGTTACAGACATCAATCACCAGGGTACCACAAGGTCATATACTGCCTAACAGAAAAGCTCCTTAGTTCACTGACTAGGTTTACATGGACAACAGTAATGTAATTATTGACCTTATTCTGAATAAGAAAATATTGTGATTAAGGTGTTTACATTAGTCGCTTTTAGGATACTCCTTTCATGTTCCTGTTTTACATGTTATAGAAAATAGATGGATTAGCGGCATTATGTCCCCACGCCACGCCATCTGACATTCCCTCCAGAATTTCATGTATCGACATACAGTTCGTCTTCGTTATGGAACCGTATACAGTTTTGGGTGTTTCGTTTTAAATTTATGAAAGCTTCGAGTGTAGTTAATTATTTATCATGCTATATGTGCAAACAGACGACTGCTTGAAGCCGTGGGCTGCGTCCCAAACCGCGTACTTACCTACTCTGTAGTAGCCGAGATACATGTATTTCACCTTCTATACAGTAGGCAAGTACACGGTTTCGGACGCAGCTGTGCTCTCTTTTTTGCCGTCAGACGGTTGAGCACTGCTGTGTGTGTGTCCTGTGACAAAATGCAGTGAAAACTCCCACACAACGTTAAAAGTGTGATTAAGGTGTGTACATGTCTGTAATGCACTTCAATAATGTGACTAAAACAGGAATACTCCACATGTCTTAATTTGATTTGTGTTTACTTCGAGTATGACTTTAGTCGGATTAAGGCCATCAATAATCGCTGTTTACATGCTAGCTTCTTAATCAGAGTATTGTCTTAATCGGGTTAATATTGGATTATTGTCGTCCATGTAAACGTACTGACTGTTAGCTTCTCTGAGAGAGACTCATTTCCTGAGATGGCACAATGGTTCAGCAGACACACTGTAGAGACATCACTTACAGCGATGTGTCTGCACACAGAACTGGTGTCCAGTTTGGCAGGACACACGTGGACCTCTTTGCCAATGCAGAATGGACTCGCTGTCAACTGTGGTTCTTGCTGATGGAGTGGGCCAGCTCTCTGTGTCAGGACACACTAGTTCACAATTGGCCTTACTGTTAACTGCAGGCATTTCTTCGTCTACTGCTCATTCTTCCCACATTGTTCAGAATTCAGCAATAAGTGCATCATCTGAGTACTTGAAGTGCTCTAGTGCTTCTAGTTGGAGTTTTCAGTGTGAACACACTACTTACACTAAAAAAAAAAATGCCGTTGAATAATGCGCAAGCATGCGATTTAGGACGCACCTATGGTTTCCACTGAGGCTCAGAACACCTTGGCAAAACTAGAACCAAAATGGGAGTTAGATCCGAAAACGCAGCACAAGGTGATTCCCGATTCCCAAAGTATATATCGACTTTTTACATTCTTAAGTTTCCTGTCTAAGGTTGCGTATTTCTGCAGGCATTTAAAGAGATTTATTCAGTTGTTACTTTGAGGTAATTAAGAAGATACACGGTGTACCTTAAGAACAATTTTACAACCTCGAGCCTCTTGTTACAAACAGCAGTAAAGTCTGGTCCCGTGCTGTTCATTACAGCTGCACAAAGTTTTATGGCTTTTCAACACCACACCATGGTAAACAGTTTGAATCGGTAAAATTTGATACTTTCCTTGCTGTGAATTTGATTCGGATGGGAAAAAAAAACATGCACTGTGCCGACAGCAGCGGGCTCATTGATTTAGAAAACATGCTTCATGTTTAAATAGCCTAATTCTGAAAGAGTGTGCAAATCACTTGCAAATCACTGGAACCTTATGAATTGGTGTTGCTTAATGCTAGAGTGTTTCCGTCAGCTCTTTGCCCATTGCCGGGGGGGGCATGTGCATGTGCAATTTGGGGTGATATATCATACAATGCATGACAATCCTTGACTGGTCAGTGCTACTTGAAACATTAAATGAAACCATGGCTGTGGCTCAGGTGGTAGAGCGGGTTGTCCACTAATCGTAGGGTTGGCGGTTCAATTCCCGGCCCACATGACGCCACATACCGAAGTGTCCTGGGGAAAGTCACTAAACCCCAAGTTGCTCCCGATGGCAAGTTAGCGCCTTGCATGGCAGCTCTGCTACCATTGGTGTGTGTGTGAATGGGTGAATGGGACACCGTGTAAAGCACTTTGGATAAAAACTATATAAGTGTAGACCATTACCATTTACCAGGATGAGGATGGGAACCCCTCAGGAATAATCATACAGTTGTCAAGCAACTAATTCAATGTGCCACATATTTCATCTGTTGTTCCCTAGATCAGTGGTTCTCAATAGAGGGTGGAGAGATCAGAAGGGGGCACAAATTGTTTTCAAGAAAAAAAACAGACAGGGCATCATTTGGGTACTTGGTGTATTTTACTGCTTTTCAAATAGAATGTGTATAACTGAAAATCCCCACGTTCCCTCTCCCTTTGCATTTTCTTTTTCCTGAGGAGAGGCGGAGTTTAGCCGGCCATTTATCTAGCTGTCAGTGCAGACCAGTGCTGCCAATTTAGCGACTTTTCAGACCCCTTTAGCAACTTTTTTGAGAAAGAAAAAAAAAAGCGCCTAGCGACAAATCCAGCAACTTTTTGGACAAACCTTAGTGACTTTCCAAAAGTCGGCAGTACTGTCCTGCAAGCGCGAGGTCTTGCTTTCCCGCTGCACGCTCACCTCTCTCAGTGTCTGCTCTGTTCAGTGAGAGTCCGAAAGCCGGAGATTTAAAAATGTCATGGATAACGAGACGTGCCCTTCCTCCCAATTTACATCAATCTTATGTGAATGTTTTTAGAACGCAGGACGAATGTAATGCAACATGTTTTACATGTAAAATAGTCCAAGTTATTATAACCTAGTACTCTTGTTGAAAGTAGTTATAGTGTTCAGAAACATTTATTTGACAGTTATATAGTTTTATACAAGTCATAAAAAAATCATAAAAGTTATGAAAAGTAATTTTAAAAAGTACACAAAGTCAAAAAAAAAACCTATCTATAACAGATTATAGATTAGGTTTATATATATATATATATATATATATATATATATATATATATATATATATATATATATATATCTCTATCTAGGGGGTGGCATGCCACATGATAGGGGAGGCTTGGGGGGGCTTTAGTTACAAAATGTTGAGAAGCTCTGTCCTAGAGCAATGAAATCATTCAAATGGAAATTGTCCTTAACATTAGGAATAAATAACTGAATTTAGAAGCAGTATTATGAAGCTTTAGTATCACGATACTACGGTAGTACCGGTATACCGTGCAACCCTAGAGGCAACCACATCCTGTCGCCAGCTAGGGAACGAAGAAGAAGATTTGTGGCCAGGGCCAGAAACACTAGACATGAAGAGAGAACACATCACAGCTATCACTCGTAGCCAAAAACAATGGTGCACTGTACTATATTTATATCATCACTGATATCGTTCTCTCAATAAAATACCAGAAAATATAGTGATATAGTTTTAAGTCCATATCGGCCATCCCTACTGAACAGCTTCCTAATAATAATAAATAAATAAATAAATAAATAAATAAGGAAATTGTCATTTATCTCAACAGTCTTAATTTTAACAATGTTCATTTGAACTGAATTTCTTTACGTGTTATTTTCGTGCCAAAGAATTGTTTCCAGCATCACCATACTACACCTGCTAAAGGTATCGAAGACAAATCGTTGGTATCGTGACAATCCTACAAAATCAAATCAATCAGATGCTAAAAGATTTAATCTGACAGATTAGACAGAAACAACGCCAGTCACAGAGAGATTAACACCACGAGTGTAAGGACGCTAACGGCAAATCAGCTCGCCGGTGAAGTATGTAGAGCTGCTACAGATAAGCTAAGCTAGTTAGCTAACTTACCAAAAATCACAAACGAGCCCTTAAAACAACAACAACAACAACAATAATAATAACAACAGCGACTAGTTTACCTGTATTGACTATTTGGAAACGCGAACACAATATATTTATCTGCCGCTATTCGCTAGGTTATAATGAGTTGTTATTTGCCCCTGGAGGTAATTTAGCTAGTCAGCTAGACAGTCACAAGATGACAGGAGCATCCTTAGCTACGTGTCTCAGAGGCGCCAGACAAGCGAGCTAAACAGAGACACGGATCTGTGTCAGCTAAAACCATAGATCACGGGTCACTAACGCTAACGTCACTTTACAACGCATTTTTAATCCCGGTAAATACAACCAGCAGCCATTAAAAAAAAAAAAAACTAATTAGCTGCACAGTTAGCTAGCGACGTCCATTATTAGCTACAAACTAAATAGTCGAGCAGGAAAAAAACACCACATTTGTAGGCTCGGTTCAACTTTTCTTCGGTAAAGTGAATTGAAGAGTCACTGGTAAACACTGCTGAAGCCCGGTAAACATTTTGCTAAAACCCGGTAAACTGCAGCCTGGGTGTATGAAAGTGCCTGACTTTCAGCAGAAATCATTTCAACTGCTTCAAAACACTTCAAACTTGTTACAAAGCCTGATTTGTACAGTATCACACGGCAAACGCTGCGAAAACAGATGTAATTGGTGAATTCCTACCCATTTGTGCTCGCAATCCTTTTAGAGACGTTGTGCCTTCCGCCATTTTTACCGAAGTTTTCCTTCTCTTTTTCCCCTCCTCTGCTACATTCATTAGCTCACAGCGCGCGTTAAGCGGGCACGCGCACAGACCACAACAGAGCACTACAGCGCCATCTACCGCCGTGCTGAAACATAGCACTAGTATATGCCTCATTAAAACTTAATTCATTAAGAGGAAGAAGAAAAAAAAAACAAAATTAAACCCTGGGTTATTGGGTACAAGTTATAAGAATGAAATAGTTGTAAATGTCCATTCATAACATGTGCAGTCTAGTGCAGAGACGCTATAGAAACAAGGTTTGTTCATACATGTATTCTAAGAGTGCACGTGAAGAGATTTGGAATTTGAGGGAAGCTAAATAGTGGTGAGCCACTCCTTTAAAGAAAACACTCCTTGCTCTTGGCACAGGAGTGCATCGTTATAGTTGCTTAACGCTACTTCGGCTGTTCCACTATCTACTGAGTCTTAGCCTGCATGTCTACTCATTTATTTTTCAGTCTGGTCTCAGTTACACTGAATAATGTAGTGACATCCTTGTTACTTAACACGGAAGTGAGTGCTAATGTCTCGGATGGAAGGTCATGTCATCATTCAACTGGCTCTGGACTGTTGGGAGAAATTAGTCTAGAGTTTCATCCAATCTTAGGCTCAGACATTGTGTTCAGATATTTATTAAAGAAGCTTCTTTAATAAATATCACATGTAAACGTTAGTCTAAAAACGGCAGATGCACATGGACATCCAGATTGTCTACTGAACCAGGAGTAAAGTGATATACAGTGCTGTGATTTCTTCTGTTTTTGTGTATATCTCATACTAAACAGTTTTAGGCCTTCAAACGAAATACATCGTAAAACAAAGGCAACCTGAGTAAACACACAATACAGGATTTTCTGGTAGAGAACAGAATTCATGTTTCCTTCAATTACTGCAAGTTTCCCAGGCCCTGAAGCAGCAAAGCATCCCCACACCATCACACTTCCACCACCATGCTTGACTGTAGGTATGATGTTCTTTTTGTGGAATTCTGTGTTTGATTTACGCCAGATGTAACAGGCCCCCTGTCTTCCAAACAGTTCCACTTTCGATTCATCAATCCACAGAACATTCTCCCAAAAGGTTTGAGTGTGTTTTGGCAAAATTCAGACTAGCCTTAATGTTCTTCTGGGTCAGCAGTGGTTTTCACCTTACCACTCTTCCATGGATGCCATTTTTACCCAGTGTCTTTCTGATAGTGGAGTTATGAACAGCGACCTTTATTGATGCAAAAGAGGCCTGTAAGTCCTTTGATGTTGTCCTTGGCTCTTTTGTGACTTGCTGGATGAGTAATTGTTGTGCTCTTGGAGGAATTTTGGAAGGTCTGCCACTTCTGGGAAAGTTCACTACCGTGCCGAGTTTTTCCATTTGGAGATAATGGCTCTCACTGTGGTCATTGGGAGTCCTAGAGCCTTTGAAATAGCTTTGTAACCCTTCCCAGACTGATGAATTTCAGTCACCTTTTGTTCATCATTTTTGGAATTTCTTTCAATTTTGGCACAGTGTATTACTGGGTAAGACCTTTTAACCAAGTTCATGCTGCTGAAAAAGTTCTATTTCAGTGTTGATTTGATTGAACAGGGTTTGCAGTAATCAGGCCTGGTTGTGTCTAGTCTAGCTGAACGCCATTATGAATGCAGTTTCATAGATTTGGGAAATTCAATGAATAACTATCATTTAAAAACTGTACTTTGTGTTTACTCAGGTTGCCTTTGTTTTTTTTCTTAGATTTTGTTTTAATTTCTGAAACAATTTAGTAGGAGATATACACAAAAACAGAACAAATCAGGGTGGGGGCAAGTACTTTTTCACAGCACTGTAGCCATGGAATAAGTAATGTTTATGCCTCCTCATAAAAAATGTTTGAAAGACATGGTTATCACACATGAATCATTGTGAATAGTAAATTTGGACCTAGAAATGTGAGTGCTGCGTCATGGATCAATACATCTACATTTGATCTAATAGTAGTGTATTAGATTATTTATATTCTGAAAAGGTTTTTTTGCTTTCACCATTGGTTCTACAAACAGATACACCAGATCTTTACTTGCATCATGAATAAACAAAATACAGGCATGTTCAGAACCTTTTCTGGTTACTTTGTAGGATGTGTGGACGACAATGACTTGAAAGACCTGCTAGAGAAGTATGGCTGCTGCTACTGGTAGATCAGTAACAAGTTGCTGTTGTTAGGAACAAGAAATAGTGGGTCAAAGGCTTCAGTTTCTAGAATTTTAGCTTTACCTTGTCTTGTTCATTACTCTTTCCACCACTTGTTTTTTAAATAAATCTTTGTAAACATATACCAAGGGAGAAATAATCATGTTGTAAGGAATTCATAGCTGGAGGCGTGCTAGAATCCAGTTTGCAGAAGATCTTTATTGTAGAAGACAATCAAAAATCAATCCAAGGTGTCAGGTCGTCAATCCAAGTCATAATCACAGTCCAGGCAAGGTTCCAAACACATAGAGGCAGACAAATAGCAAACAAATCCAATAAATAGACAAAAGTGGAAAATTCCAATAAACAGGCAAAAATGTAGATGCACAAGAAAAGCAATGGCACTGGAAATGGCTTGGTAATGCAAATATCACTGGCAATACTTTGCAATGTGTTGTATGAAGCACATGGCTTATAAAGCTACAAACAGGAAGTACAACTAAAACTCAGGTGACAGCTCCATCTGATGGAGGGAGGAACTGTTCATGGACTGAGGTGTTACAGATTCCCCCCTCTAGTAACACCTCCAGGTGTTCTCCTCCAGGGTTGTCCCCTTGGTCTAGGTGATGGTAGGTCTGGATGATCACGGTGGAAGTCTCTGATGAGCAATGGATCAGGAATGTCTGAGGCTGCTACCCAGGATCTCTCCTCAGGACCGTAGCCCTCCCAGTCCACAAGGTAATGTAACTGATTACCCCTCCTACGGGAATCTGGAATCTCAATTCACTTAAATTCAATTTTATTTGTATAGCACTTTTTACAATGGACATTGTCTCAAAGCTTTACAGAAATATATAAACACAGGACAAAGATTTTAAATGTGTTGATTAATCCCAACTGAGCAAGCTGGTGGCGACGGTGGCAAGGAAAAACTCCCTAAGATGATATGAGGAAGAAACTTTGAGAGGAACCAGAATTTAGAAGGAATCCTATCCTCATCTGGGTAACAACAGATAGTGTGAAAATCTCTCAGACGAGATAGGCAGGTGATCCATCAATTTCCAATGGCGGAGGTGGCGTTGATTCAGTGGTTACAGGCTCCAGTGCAGGGTATGAGGGTTTCAGAAGGGATACATGGAAGGAAGGAGAGATGTGAGAATCAGCAGGAAGCTGTAGTCTATAGGTCACCGGGTTGATTTGTCTTAGTATCTTAAAGGGACCGACGTACCTTGGAGTGAGCTTCCTGCTAGGCAGCCTCAGATGTAGGTCCCTCGTAGAGAGCCATACCATCTGGCCAGGCTAGTAATTAGGGTGGGGACGCCTCCGATGGTCTGCTTGAATCTTCTGTCTCCTGATGGCTCACTGAAGCTGGACATGGGCATTGTCCTACACCCTCTCACTCCTCCTAATCCACCAGTGGCACCTCTGATGGTTCTCCAGACCAAGGGAACAGAAGTGGTTGATAACCCAGAACACATTGAAACGGGGTTAGTCCTGTGGATGAGTGTGTAAGGGGGTTCTGAGCATACTCAGTCCATGGCAGGAAGGTGTTCCACTGGTGCTGTTCATGACTATAATAGGAATGTAAGTAGAATCTGTTTTCCTGGTATAATCTCTCCACTTGACTGTTAGCCTGAGGGTGATAGCCAGAGGTTAAACTGACATTGATATTCAGATGATGACAAAAAGCCTTCCATACCCGTGACGTGAATTGTGGTCCCCGGTCAGTAATAATATTGTCTGGTAGTCCATATACCCTGAAAACCTGGTTGAACAGGGCCTCTGCAGTTTTCATAGCTGTGGGAAGACCTTTCATGGGGATCAGAAGACATGATTTATAAAAACGATCAACAATGACACAGATGGCAGTGAAACCATTGGAATTAGGGAGAACAGTAATAACGTCTATTGCTACGTTTGACTATAGTTGTTGAGGAATGGGCAGAGGTTCCAGCGACCCTGAAGGGAGTTGACGGGGAGTTCTGACTTGTGCACAGACATGGCAAGCATTAACATAAGCAGTCACATCATGGAAAAGAGTGGGCCACCAGAAAGCATTACGTACCATTGTTGTGGTTTTTTGAATCCCTGGGTGACCAGAGCTTAGGGATGTGTGCACCCACTGTAAGACCCTCTGTCTGATGAGGGGACATTCCTATTGTGGTGATTCATCCTGTTGTCCACATTGAATCTCCTCCATATGTCTCGACAGATGGGTGCGATGATGACAGACTGGGCAGAATGGGTTCTGGGTGAGGCAATGAATGAACTGGATCATATCTTTGTGACAGGGCATCTGCTTTGCTATTCCTGCTTCCTGGATGATAAGTAACAGTGAAATCAGTTAAGGGAGAGTACCCATGTGGTCTGTCATGGATTCATTTTCTTGGCGCTCTTAATATACTCCAGGTTCTTGTGGTCATTGATGACTTGAAACGGGTGCCTGGATCCCTCCAACCAGTGTCTCCACTCCTCTAGGGCAGCTTTGATGGACAGCAGTTCCTTGTTGCCTACATGGTAATTAATTTCAGCAGAGGGGAGTTTTCTGGAGAAAAAGGCACATGGGTAGAGTTTACCTAGAGAACCATGATGCTGAGAGAGTACAGCCCCGATGCCACAGTCTGAAGCATCCACTTCTACTATGAAAGGGAGATCTGGATCTGGGTGTTTCAAGATGGGAGCGGTAGTGAAACTAGACTTGAGTCTTTTAAAAGCCTCTTGTGTACCTCAGACCAAGTCAGCTTCCTAGGTTTTCCTCTGAGTGATGCACTGAGTGGGGCTGCAATGGTGTTGTAGTTTCTTATGAATCTCCTGTAAAAGTTTGCAAACTCAAGACACCACTGTAGTTCCTTGATGGTTGAGGGGGCTGGCCACTCCGTGACTGCCTGGACTTTGGACTCATCGATCTCTACTCTTTGGGGCTGATGTGATATCCTAAGAAGGTCTTAGTGGTGGTATGAAACTCACATTTTTCTACTTTCATATAGAGATGGTGGTTGAGTATACGGTTGAGCACTGTCTTGACATGTTGAATATGATCGTCCCTTGTCTTCGATTAAATGAGGATATCATTAATGTAAGCAATTACACAACTGTTGAGAAGGTCTCTGAAAATTTAATTGATGAATAACTGAAAAACTGAAGGCGAATTGGCAAGCCCATTGGGCATGACTAAATACTCATAATGCCCCTCTAGTGGTTATAAAAGCAGTTTTCCACTCATCCCCTTCCCTGATATGGACCAAGTTGTAGGCATTTCTGAGATCCTGCTTCATAAAAATACTGTCTTCTCTAAGTTGTTCTAAGGCAGATGGGACTAATGGCAGGGGATAGTGGTATTTAACTGTGATGGCGTTCAATCCACTGTAGTCTATAAATGGCCAGAGTCCTCCACCTTTTTTTCCGCGAAGAAAAATCTGGCGGTGGCAGGTGACGTAGAGGGACAGATGAAGCCTGATGCTAAAGCTTCATTTATGTAATAATCATAGCCTGTGTTTCAGGGACAGAAAGAGGGTAAGCCTTTCTTCTTGGGGGGGGGGGGGGGTATGGGGGTGATTTGGGTAGCAAGTCTATGGCACAGTTCCAAATTCTGTGCGGTGGCAATTGGGTGGCTTTTTCTTTGCTAAATTCCTACATGAATTCAGAATATTCCTTGGGAATGTGAGTGTGGGTGTTAGGGGACTTTCTACACTCGTGGTCAGACATCATACTATTAGCTCTGTGGTTAGACAATGATCTTGACAAAATGGAGACTAATGCAGCAATTCCCCTTTTTTCCAGGAGATCAATGGATCATGGCATGATAGCCATGGGTATCCTAGTATAATGGGATGGTGAGGAGATGTGATGACATAGAGTGTTATTGTTTCAACATGGAAAAGTCCTACTTGGATCTGGATAGGGATGGTTTGATTGGTTATCTGTCCCATGCCTATAGGTGCAATATCTACTGCAGTGGATGGGAGGATTACATGGTGTAGTAGGGATATTGAATTTGGTAACTATCTGCTGATGAATAACATTTAATGCAGCTCCTGAATCCACTAGTGCTGTAACACATGATCGTTAAAATGATCGATCTTCAGTTAAAATGGTCAAAAGAGGAGTTAAATTCTGCTTGGAAATGGAATTGAATGTGTTGTTCACCCTTTGAGAAGATCCAGCTAAGGCTCTGGTTTTATTTGGGCAGGTGCTACAGTGATGTCCAGGTTGGCCACAATAAAAGCATAACCCCTCATCTCATCTGTGCTGGCATTCCTCCTCAGGCACCCTCATATGTCCAATTTGCATTGGCTCATCAAATTCCGTTGATGATGTAATAGGAGATGAGGCAGTATTGGAAAAATGCTTGAGTGAACTGGGCTGATTGCGCATGAGATTATTGATTTTAATCGCTAAGATTGGACAAAGTTAATGAGTCGTCTTTGCATGTCAGTTCAGTTTGCAGTGTGGGATTTAATCCTTCATGGAACACTGATTTGAGCGCGATTGCACATGTATATCTGTATATGCACAGGAGATGTCTGTTAAATGAAAACTGCTGGTTTAAAAACATTTAAAACTTCATTAGAAATTATAGTCCCCTCCGAAACTATTGAAACGGCAAGGCCAAGTCATTTGTTTGTGCTATACACCAAACATTTTGGGTTTGAGATCAAAAGATGGACAAGAGACAAAAATTTTGGTTTTCAGTGTTTATTTCCTGGTATTTACATCTAGATGTGTTACACAACATAAAACATAGAACTTTTTGTATCAGACCACCCAATTTTTAGCTGAGCAAAAGTATAGGAACAGATAAGTCTTGAAGTAAATTAAAGTAAATAATATTTAATATTTGGTCGCATATCCCTTGCTTGCAATAACTGCATCAAACCTGAGACTCACTGACATTACCAAATTGTGGGTTTCTTCTTTTGTGTTGCTTTTCCAGGCTTTTACCGCAGCCTCTTTTAGTTATTGTTTGTTTTGGGGGGGTTTCTCCCTTCAGTCTCCCCTTCAGGAGATGAAATGCATACTCAACTGGGTTAAGGTCTGGTGATTAACTTGGCCAGTCAAAAATCTTCCATGTTTCCTCCGTGTTAAAGTCCTTTGTTGTGTTGGATCATTGTATTGCTGCATGATAAAGTTTCTCCTGATTAATATGGATGCATTTCTCTATAAATTGGCAGAAAGAATGTTCCCCTAGACTTCTGAGTTCATTCTGCTACTACCATCAGAGTTACATCATCAATAAAGTTTACTGAGCCTGTTCCAGAAGTAGCCATGCAAGCCCAAGCCATGACACTACCTCCACCGTGCTTGACCAGTGAGCTTATATGTTTTGTATCAGGAGCAGATCCTTTCTTTCTCCACACTTTGGACGTTCCATCACTTTGGTAGAGGTTAATCGTGTGGCTCATCTCTATATTTCTTTGCAAATCTTGCATCTTGTGGTATTGCCTCTATATTTCTGCTCTCAAAGTCTTCTTCAAACACTGGATTGTGATACCTCTACCCCTGTCCTGCTGGTTGTTGTCGGTTGTTGATTGTTGCTTTTGGGCTTTTCCTCACAGTTCTCACAATATTTCTGTCATCCACTGCTGTTGGTTTCCTTGGATGGCTTGTTCAATGTTTGGCTGTTAGTACACCAGTGCAGTAGTTTAATTTTATTTCACAACATCCCAAATTGTTGTATTGGGTATACCCAATGCTTATGCAATGGCTCTGACCGATCTTTCCCTCTTTTCTCAGTATCAAAAAGGCTTGCTTTTGTCCCTTAGACAGCTCTCTGGTCTTCATGTTGTTTTATCCTTTTAACAACAAGTACAGTCTTCACAGGTGAAACCCTATACTTTATCCAAGAGTAGACATTTAAAGCTATTAATTGTTTAACCAATCAATCTAACAGGGCACACCTGGGCAACAAGAAACACCTGTCACTCACATGTTCCGATATTTTTGGGTGGGTTCACTCAAAGGTGCCATGTTTTAAGTTGTTTAACACATCTACATGTTAATATGAGGACATGAAAGCTAAAAATCTGATCTATCTACTCATATTCATCTTTTGATCTGAAACCCAAAGGTCTTCAATATATAACAAAGATAAAACAATTGGCCTTGCTGTTCCAATACTTTCAGAGGGGACTGTAACTATAAGAACAGCATAACAAATATAAAAACTTTGATCATGGTGGGGTATCATTTCCCCCCACTGTAACAAAATAAAAAATAAAAAATACAGACCCCCTAGCTATGCTTCACAGAGCCATAGGGTTCCCGGACCACACATTGAAAACCATGGTTATCAACTACCAATTACTATTTACAACCACACACAGAGATGATCTGGCAGTTCGAAGGTTTATCTATGCACGCTTGGTTGGGTCAAGGCTGTAGAAATTTTTTTAATTAGATTTGTTTGAGAAGAACCCCATCCAACTCGCTCTAATAGCCAAACAGGAAGACACAGGCTGTGAATTGTTTGCAGAACATCCATGTTGTACTTAAATGCACAAATTCTGTGGCCTTGTTTGTTTTACCACCATTTAATTTGATCTCCATCTAGCTGATAACAACCTGTCTTTACCTAGTGTGCCATAATCAAGTAAAGCATAACCCATGTATTAGCACATTCAAATCGCACCTCCAGGGTCCGGGGTTCGATTCCCGCCGGGGCCATGTGTGTGCGGAGTTTGCATGTTCTCCCCGTGCTGCGGGGGTTTCCTCCGGGTACTCCGGTTTCCTCCCCCAGTCCAAAGACATGCATGGATTGGCATGTCTAAAGTGTCCGTAGTGTATGAATTTGACCCAACCAAGTGGTGTGTGAGTGTGTATGTGATTGTGCCCTGCGTTGGACTGGCACCCTGTCCAGGGTGTACCCCACCTTGTGCCCGATACTCCCTGGGATTGGCTCCAGGTTCCCCTGCGACCCTGAAGAAGGAGTAAGCGGTAGAAGATGGATGGATGGATGGATGGATGGATGGTGTGAGAGTCAGCCAAAAGAATTTTTTAATGCATACACAATGTAATTTTTGTACCACTGTATTGTAGTACATATATGAGTGATACAGTTCATTCTCCAGTTCTTTCTTGCTTATCTTTTAGCATAACCTTTGGTAAGGTGTACCTTGTCTTAGACATATGAGTTATGTCAATGGCATCACGCAATGTTTCTATGAAAGACTTAAGTGTAAGCATTCTTTCTGTAAGCATTTGAATTTTGCTTCATAATCATCTTCCATCATTTCACAAAACACATGGCTTAGGTTACTGTCATATCTATTGTAACTTAACAGTGTACTTGTAGCTGCAACTTTTACAGATTTTTTTATGGCAGCTTATATCAATTTATTGATACACATTATTAGGTTTATTGCTTTCTCTGTGTTTAATGATTAACTGCTGAAGAGAGCAGGAGTGGCTGTAAAGGTCCAGCACAATAACTTACGTTGGTTTCATGCCAGAGCTCAGAACACATGGTCTAACTTAAATGTACAAGGATCTCTACCTTGCATTGGATGGTTTATTGTTACATTTTGACATTTTCCATGTCATACAGAGATGCCATAACCCAGTAAGTAATAATATGATCCAATTATGTAAAAAGTATTACATTAAGAAGTGTGTGAAGTAAAAAAAATATATTGTTACTGTATATATCTGTTTGTTCAACGTGTGTAGGAAGAAATATCCTGTTTCATAAGACTACAATCATGGGCAAAAGGAAGAAATGCCTGCCTTTTATTGCTTGTGTATTGACATTTGGGAGCTATCTCTTGTGTTCAGGTAAAGTTGTTCAACAATTAATTGTAGCACAGTCTCTATACAATCTTTCAGTTACGTGTTCCTCAAAAATACACTGAGAGGTGTTTAAGAAAATTTATATATATATATATATATATATATATATATATATATATATATATATATATATATATACCTTTTTGCTGGCTTTTTTATTAAGATGTTGGTCAATAACAGCATTATTTATGAAACTAAAGTTAATCTTTGTCTAATTTTACATTCCATATTAAAAAACTTTTCATTACCGTACCGTACCATAACATTTCTTGAATCTCAAGCAAATCCTAATGGCTCACAAATTGTAAATGTATCGATTTTTCAGTTTCTGCCAATCCCAGCCTCTGGGGAAAGAAGGTGGACTTCCAAGGTTTCGGGTCATGCCACTGGCAGCTGAGCAAAACCTTTTCTATGCCGTCTTTAGAGGAACTGAGTGTGTGTGTTGACCTCAGGGGATGGATTCGCACTGCAAGCTGGACTGCTTTTGTGTACAATAAGCCGGGAGGACACAAAATTGAGCTTGGCTTGGCTGGAATAAAGGGCAATTTGACGGCCTGGCTTTTTGGCGAGGAATGGATAATTGCAAAAGACCTGCCCTTTCAGAGCTGGCACACGGTTTGCCTGACATGGTCAAATCACAATCGAGAATTCCAGATGATTATTAATGGAACAGTTTACTTAAATTCTAAGGTAGATTACTTAATGCCCAGTAGCCTGGCTCCGAATGGTACTCTGACTTTGGGGGTATCTCACAGAATTATTAGTGGAGTTATGGATTTTGAGACAGGAACAAATTTCATTGGGGAAATGACGCTGTTCCGAATGTGGGGAATTGTGCTGACTCCCCAACAGCTTATTGATTTGAAGTGTATTAGTGGAAACGTTGCAACCTGGTCCATGAATAACTGGGAGTATCACAGCTGTCCACCCAGAACTGACCACAAGCTGAAGTGTGGTAAGATAAACCTACAGATATTTACACCAGAGGTTCTGCTTTACACAGTTTTGTGATTTTCCTACACTCGATTCAGTGCATGGCAAGGACTTCATAACTATTGCTTTACAAATCTTTTAGAAAAGTAACAGTGCAGTGCAATTAACTCAGGTTTAGAAAAACACTGTAGAAGATCCTAACACTGCAATATCACAGTGGATATATATTTAGTGATAGTAAACTTGTGAATATTTATAAAAGGTGTGGCATCTGTGTATGGTTATAAAGTTATAAATCTTTCTCTCATTTCAGAATGTCCAAAGTATAGGATAAATATGAAGATATCCATTACAAAAAAGATGAATTATAATCTAAATGTCAGTGAGATCAAGGAAATCACAGAGCAGTGGGTAAGAACCAAAAAAAAAAAAAGATCAACATAAATTTCATCCCATAGCAGCATATTAAACCCTAAAACATACTGAATGGATTTCATGAAACCTGTCTTTTTCCTTTTGCCATAATTCAGCTGCGGAGCATTTTCCCTCGGAACATTTCTCTGAATTATGTGTTCATATCACATCTCAGGTAATTTCATGGGAATTTTCTATGATTCGTTATGTTATGTTTTACGCTAAGGTATTCTTTTTATGTTTAGGGTATACATGTGGAATTGTGTTGCACTTTAAGGTCATCTGTTTTGGCCTAAAGCTGATTTATCAATACTTTGTTTTCATTTATTCCGAATGTTATGATTCACATGCACACAGTTGAATTGATTTGTCATGCTTTAGCTAACAAATCTATAATGCAAGCATGTATTGCTTATATCTACCTGACTCTGAAATCCTTTCTGTTTAATATCAAACACATGAAAAATACAGTCAACTCACCGAACAGAACAACAATGAAATTAAGGTAAGGTCAAACGAATGGACAGATAATGGCATACTATTACAAAGATTTGAGATGTTAAGCATATACTCTGTTAATGAAACATTGTACACCTGTGCAGGAGGGAAGAAATGTGTTACCTAAAACAGAATGGTAAAGTGAATACATCTGTTAATACACATATGCACAGCTTAATCAGTAACATATTGTATTTTATCATTCCTCATATGTTTTTTTCTCTGGTAATCATTAAGGTTCAGCAGCTTGGTGTATGTGACAGTGAGTCCTGCAGCTGCTGTAGATGAGACTCAGGCTCTGCTATGGACACTGTTAATACCCACATACAACTACAGTGATCACATCATCCTACAGACAGATCTGGCCTCTTTAAACATCTTTCCACAAGGTAAGTGTGTGAATATGAGTGTGTATCAATCTGTTTCTCATCTACACAATAGAGAAGAGTTTTTTGTGCTTGCATGAATATCACTTCTTGCTCATCCTGTTTCAGCGACCATTTTTGATGACTCCATGAACTCTACAGAAACAAGTTAGTGTAACCCCTTTTAATGCCCATCCAATTTTCCTTTTAGCAAATAATTATACAAAAGTGCTGAAAAATGCTAAATGCTGTTGTATCCAAGACGATTAAGATTGATTGATAGATGTTAGATTTGTTAGATGGCCCCTTAGGGATCAAGTTAACATAACTATAGACACTAGGAGCAGAATATACACAATCTGATCATTCATACGGTCATTTGTGACCTTAGTATTATAAGGTTAAGATTGAATGGTAGATAAAACCTTATAATACTAAGGTCACAAATTTCCTTTGGAGCTCCAAATGGATTGATAATGCTTTAGTTCAAGTTCAAGTCTTTATTTTCCACATGCAAACAGCTTTGCACTGTATAATTCTTGAAGTGAAATTCGTAATTGCGAGTTCCCAAGCTGTGCAAATGGCAAGAAAGACATGTATAACAGTGCAAGACAATACAAAGACAATAACAATGAATATCATGATTACATTAAGCATTCCTAACTAATATTATTTACAGCATTAAAAAAAAGTAACGAACCAGGAAACCTGCACAGGTTTATTTAATAAATCAAAGCACACAATCCAAAAGACTGAAGCAAACTTAGAGTAAAAAGCAGGCAGAGTCAGCCTATCAGCAAACAGAATACAGTAAGTTAGGATGAACTCGTGAACAATGCAGAATCAAGAGTCAAAACCAGACAATCAATCAGAATAGAAGACTGGGGATTGGTACTAGGAGGGACTTTGCACTGAAGAGGACTATGTGATGTGTGTTCTCAAGTCAGCTCTTTTAGGTGAACGCTGAAAAAAACGTATTGTTACTCATGTAGTATAATGTAAATTCAATGCGTCCATAGAAAGCTCTTTTTAAAATCGGAGCTTTTCGTTGGTGTGAATGGTGTGACGTGTTTGACTTTCAGCTCTGTGTATGAGGAAGTTTGACAGCAGTTACACTGCTGCTTGTTTACTTTGTTAGATAAATCGATTTTTTTTTTTTCAAATGAAGCACATCAGGAACAGAAACGTCAGTGAGGCCATGCTTACTGTATTCGGTAATGCATATCTGTAGTGCTTTGTTGATTTTACAGTCATTAAATAGAGCTCATAAATTGCATTGCACAGTAATGTTTTTTTTTTCTCGTTGTTTTTGTTATTTAATGAAACCATTTCAGCTATAGTTAGGCATGGAACCGTTAGATATATCAAACAAGATTAAATGGTCACTGGGGAGCCAAAAGAGTTATCTCATGTTGGTGAGCTGAACCAAATGATCTACCTCAGGGAAAAGAGCTGAAATTCCCATAAGTACTCTGAGAGAGGATACCGATCATGTGATGAATTGGTTTACTTGGTCTGTAGTTCATTAATTGGCTGAGGATCATGGGTGTTTTTGAGTGACATGACAGTATTAATACAATATAATGTTAACAATGTAATTAACACTGATGCTTGATGTCTTTATTAAATAATGAACCAAATAAACAACATAAATTCAGTAATGACTCAAATAATCATTATATATGTAGGATGTGTTATTGGTTTATTTATGCCGAAAGCTTATGTTTTTTTTTATCCAAATAATGTTAGTCACGGGAACCTCAGTCTAAAGTGTCACCATTGAGTTTTATATTTTAACCTAATAACTAATAACCTGGAAAATAATCAAGTTTTATTATTATTATTATTATTATTATTATTATTGTTATTATTATTATTATTATTATTATTATTATTCACCAGGTATTATAAGCACTTTTTATAGAGTTCATATGAACCTTACTGTGAACGGCTCTGTGGAGGACACAGCTGAGGCCATTCTACTCTGGGTGAGCAGGAATACCCCCATCTCCCAACACCCCCCTCCCCACCCATAAATAATAATCATATTAAATGGAAATCTCTTCTAAATGAAACTCTTTCTTTTTTGTCCTTAGCTTCAGCAAACATTAGGAGGAAGCCACAGAATAGAAGTTCTAAATTTCAAGCTAATCAGTATTCCTAAGTAGGTGATGTGTAAATGATGGCCTTTTCTGTATATTTGGCTGCATAAATAATTTTAACTCATTATAATGACTGTATTGATGTTGTAACACCACCCCACCCCCATATGTGTGTGTGTGTGTTCTTTCATTCCTTCCTTCTTTCCTACCATGGTGATTTTGATGCCACAGAAATTATGGCATGAGTAAATCATTGCCAGTCTTCAGGTACCTGATTTTGATATTGTACCTAATGAGCTGCACTATTGTGTAGATCACTGTGTTCAATTGTCAATGACCTGAAATGTTTATGTGTGTTTCTTGTTGTATATAGGTATAGCTGCACCTTCCAGGTCAAGGCTCCACCTTCAGTGAATGTTACTGAAACTAGGAAAATAATTTTTGACCTCATAACAAAAGGATTTACCAATAGTTCCATCACAATTAATGTCTCAAGTGATGAGATCAGCATCTTACACATAGGTATGACACATAGGTGTGTGCACTACATACACACACACTAAAATGCAAACAAATACTCTACACTCTACGTGCATATAAGAATATATACTGTACATCTAGAGTACAGGTGTCATACACAAGGCCTGTGGGTCAAACACGGCACACTGCCTTGTTTCATTCGGCCCACGTGAACCTCCAAAAATAATACTGAACTAGCCAACTGCAGTGTACTGTATCTTCATTACAGAGAGTGGATGTAGTAGAAGTTAAGTATAGTACACAGGGATTCCAGAGAAACAGTATGTTTCAGACAAATGTCCTTTATCAGCTCTGCAAGCAAAGTGTTTCTGAGGCTTTGGGAGGTGAAATCAGTCAAGCCATATTCTGTACCGTTTATCCTACACAGGGTCATGGGGGAGCCTAGAGGGACTCGGGGGCTCGGGGCACAAGGCGGGGGACACCTAGACGGGGTGCCAACCCATCGTAGCGCACAATTGCACACACTCACACACCCATTCACAGGCTACGGACAACTTAGTGGTGCCAATCAGCCTACAACGCATGTCTTTGTACTGGGGGAGGAAACCAGAGAACCCAGAGGAAACCCCCGAAGCACAGGGAGAACATGCAAGCTCTGCGCACACACGGCAGAGGCAGGATTCGAACCCCCAACCCTGGAGGCAAGCGAGGCAAACGTATCAGTGACTAAGCCACCGTGCCCTCTCACTTAATAGTCCGTACAGTTACTTAGAATAGTTTCTCTTAACCCTTCCTTTCCTAGAAGGGTCTTATTCTGCTTTCAGAGAGTATGTTATTGGTTTTAGTCAATATAATAGATAATAATTTATGTTAATGAAATAAAAATGAATAGCCCTAGTTTATGGAACATTTATGGCAGAATTTGACTTTGACGTGAAGATTAATTTGAGTGATGAAGCCCAGATTTTAACATGATTGAAAAATCATTGGTAAATTATTTGTATATTTGTTTTAATGTACTCTCTCTCTCTCTCTCTCTCTCTCTCTCTCTCTCTCTCTTTCTTTTTTCCTTCCTTCCTTCCTTCCTTCCTGCCTTCCTTCCAGAGCCTGGGTTTTGTCGAGAGGATACCACGCTAACAGTTCATGGCCAGTATATATGGCCCTCCACACCAGCTCAGAACAAATGTGTGATGAAGTGTGAGAAGGGACATCATGATGCTGTAAGACTTTGGTAAGCAGTTTACATCTTTACTCCGTATGTCGCACCACTGGTTAGAATTCTACCTGCACTGAAATACTTGGTCCTCTATTCCAAGTTCATCTTCTTCAGATTAAAAGATTAATTATATTTATTGTTTGACTGACTTCAGCTTTGTGCTAAAATGAACTCCATCGCTTGTGTTTGATTGCCAAATGAAGCAAACTGCGTGATATTATAATTATTAAATAGTGTACAGTATATTATTATGCATATGAAACATATCAACTATAACGTGACATTATGTAATTTTACACAAAGGATGGTTTTGCTAGTTGTTATTAGAAATTCCTAGTTAATGATAGCAGGAATATAACTTTTTTAACACAGTGGATTTTCCACAGCGTGTTAAAAGCTTCACAGTTAATTCTGCTTCCATAAGTATTTGCGTCACAGGACACACTCTATATACAATACACAACCTTATGATTGTTGGATCGATTGCTGGGGTTTTTTTTTTTTTTTTTTTTAAACAAGCTTATGAGAAGCAATATGCCTCAAAACAGAAATGAGCTTTTGAAGATAATGCATTCAAATATTAATCCTTGGACAGATGAAGATAACAATGAAAATTTAATAACTAAGGTACAGCTAATTTATTTTATGGAGCCTGTGTTTAATATATGATGTTGGCAATGTTAGCTTTGGGTATATTTGCTTTTGGGCTGTTGTGATTACTGTAGTTCTCTGACTTCCCTGAAGTTCATGTTCTCTGAACACGTAAGTAAATAATTTTCCCCCACAGTAAACTAGATGACAGCACTGAAGAAGCAATTTGGGATCCACCAGATTTGTCCAAGTGTGAGAAAGTTTTGACAGACATCAATGATTTAGAAAGTGTCACAGTTACAGCAAGTAAGTGCATTATATAGAATAGAATATAGAATAGAATATATTAGAATAAATATATTATATTTATTCTAATTATTTATTTTGTTTTATTTAAGATATCTGTTATCTAGATTGTTGCCTCTCCAGTTTTATAATTCCATAAATTCATCAATAAATTATAATCTGGTGTCTTACGTAGTTATGTAATTATATAGTTATATATAACTATATAATTATATATATATATATATATATATATATATATATATATATATATATATATATTTATATATAAATTTATATATATATATAAATATATAATATTTCATTATAATTAGAAATATTATGTTAGTAGTATATAATTGCATCATAATTATTAAATTTACAAAGCTATGATTATATGCCAAAATTACTGGTGCCCCTCATGAACATAGTTAGAATAACAGCACCGACAGTGCTTTTCCTTGTATGCATTAACCATTTGTTGCCAAACATGCTAATAGTGTGCATGACCAAAAATTTAGTTCTTTGTCTCATCTGAAATGACGTTTGGGCACTGCATTTTGTGAGATGCTCACAAAAGAAAGGCGTCTCTCTTGTAACTGTTTGTTGCTAAGAAAGGTTTTGTTACCAGTTGATTTTGAAACTTGACAACCACAAAATCAACTACCTGTGATCTTCAGTCTCTTTCGGCCCTAATTGTTCTTAAATGCTTATAGGCTATATATTTTATATGCATGAACAGATTTGTGCAGGACAACAATCATCTGTTTCTTGAAAGTTTTTCGGTTTTTAACATGGTTGTGCATCGCAAAGGCATTTTACATGTCTGCAAATTTATTTTTATGTTTGACATTTTATGCTGTTTGGCAGACACCCTTATCCAGAGTGACTTACATTTATCTCATTTATACATCTGAGCAGTTGAGGGTTAAGGGCCTTGCTCAAGGGCCCAGCAGTGGCAGCTTGGCGGTGCTGGGGTTTGAACTCATGACCTTCCGATCAGTATATATTAGTACTCAATGGATAAATTTAAATTTATATCCAGTATAAATGTATACCCAATGGAAACAGGGCATGGTTAAAGGCAACAACAATGTTCATGGGGAATGAGAGCAAATTATGCATTTTATTTGATTTGTTTTATTAAGTTGACAATTCCTTAAGGGGTTTAGCAAATGCCTTTAGCAAATATATTTTGATGTGTTTTTTCTAAAAAGTGGCTGTAATGAGAATTATTTGTTGTGAGAACAAGGAGAAATAGTTTCACAGACTATTTGAGTAGAAAGAGTAAAATATTGTATGTAATGGTTAATGTATACAATGATTTTTGCCAATAATTCTGAAGAGCACTGTATCTAGCCTTTCTTCATTCTTAAGCTAGACATCTTCAGTCTATACAACTCAATTCAATTCAGTTTTATTTGTATAGCGCTTTTAACAACGGACAGCTTTATAGAAATATATAAATTCAGGACATCTGCCTCAACTGATCTGGAAAAACTTCTATATTTCATCTACACCAGGCAATTCGGCTGATATTGTGGACATGATTGAAAATTTGCTGCAGAACCAGACAGACTTGAATACATCTCAGCTGAACACTCTGTTGCAGAAATTGTCTGATGTCGCACATGTCGGTATCATGACCACTCAGTTGGCAAACAACATTATAAGCGTGGTTTCAGATCTCTGTGTTTTCACATCTTTTCTTGCTGAAGCCACGAATAAGTAAGTATACAGTTATATGTAATCTCTTATAATGATGCATGTGCAGTCGAATTGCTTTTAAATTAGTTGAAAGATTTGAAGAGGCTGCATCTTTCTAATCTTACTGGTGACATGTGAACATCATGAAGCATCAGTACAATGATTTGGATAGTGTCACAGGTACACCAAGTAAACCAAACATGTAAACAGTTTCGGAATCCTTTAGATGTTACATGTTCTGTTTTCTCTCTGTCCTCTTTTTATCTGTGGTTCAGAATTCTCTCTATTACTAACCAAGTAGGAAACAGGATGGATTTCTCTGGAGACTATCACAACACCACAGTTCCTTCATTGGCATTGCAGCTCATCAATCTAGATCCATTGCTTTTCCAAGGACTCACATTTGGAGTGTCCTCGTTTCAGGCAGGCCTTCCTCCTGAGGTGAGTCCCTTAAATAACCTTTTGAATAAATACTGCGCTTGTATTTAACAACAGCAGTGGAAAAGATGTTCTGGAATAGATATTTTCTCCTCTCCATTGCAGATATTTATTAACCAGACCTTTGCTGAGCAGTCTGACAGTGGCACTGTGGTATCCATATCCTTACCGGTTGCCCTGGAGACCTTCTTCCCCCAGAGCAAAAGAAGTCGTGTTCAGTTTCATTTCTATGGCATAGAAAATCTATTCCAGGTAACAGCCACCTCCACAATTTGCACATATCAATATCAAGTTCGTCCTTGCTTTCTTATCCTCATTAATTTATGTTCTTGAAATGTGTTATATTACATTCTTTAAGAAAACAACAACAATAACAAAATAAAAAACTATACCATTGCTTGTCAATGAGACACCTTTAAAACATATAAGGTATAAGCAATAGTCCTAAAGTTCTAACAATGTACTTTTAAATGTTTCAAAAGTAGTTTCATTGATACAGATTCACACTGTCAGGTGAAATGTACTACATACTAAAGATACAAGCTACATACTAAATGAACAATGTACCCTTGAGGGTATGACCCTAGTGACAAGAACCTTTTTAAAAGGAACGAAATATATGGAATCACCCTTGAAATCCTATCTGTAGGACCATAATAGTAGCCTGGTGCTGAATTCCTACGTGGTTTCTGCCAGTGTGACCAATGCTAGTGTGATTGACCTGAGGGACCCAGTTGTAATCACTCTCCTTCATCTTCAGCACAAAGAGGTCTGTAACAACATTTAATCTCTCATTGAAAGTGTAATGTACCATTGATCTTTTCCTGCAGTTGTCATATGTGATATTTCCCCAGTGTTGTCCTTAAATTCGTTTTAGTCACAAATCTACACTTCCTTTCTTATAGGACCATGACACGGTCCAGTGTGTCTACTGGAACTTAGAGAGGAATGGTGAGATTCATTTTATAATGTTCTATCTATTCATGAGATCTATCTATCCATAGGATCAGTGGGAACCTGCAGTTTATTTCATGATGTATTTGTCTGTGTGACAGACGGAAAAGGTGGTTGGGATGGTAATGGATGCCAGGTTAAATATAGCAACGCCACTCATACATCTTGCCTCTGTTTTCACCTCACACATTTTGGAGTGCTGCTGGTAAGCAGACGTTGTGCATATTCTAATATACAGTATATTGAATATACTGAATAACTGTTTAAAATCCATAAAACCCCCGCCTCTTATTCTGTCTTGTCTTCCAGGATATATCCAAAACACCAATAAACCCCAAAGATGACATGATTCTCACAATTATTACATACCTGGGCTGTGGCTTGTCCTCCCTCTTTCTAGGCGTCACCTTGCTGACTTATATGGCCTTTGAGTGAGTTAACACAGCCTTTGCTGAATTATTAGTATCAAGTGATAGACTTCTAGCTCCATAATTCTCTTTCCTGTCATTCTACAGAAAGCTGCGGCGGGATTACCCATCTAAGATTCTTATCAACCTCGCAGGGGCCTTGCTGGGTCTCAACATGCTCTTTCTGATTAATTCTTGGCTTGCTTCATTTAACAACTATGGCCTCTGTATCGCTACGGCTGCCATTCTTCACTACTTCTTCCTGGCCACATTTACTTGGATGGGATTAGAGGCGATCAACATGTACCTGGCTTTTGTGAAAGTCTTTAATGTCTATGTTTCCTCCTACATCCTTAAATTTTGTATTCTTGGATGGGGTGAGACTTTTTAAGGATATACTTGTATAGTTTCCTTATCAAATGAATTGAATGAAAGCAAAGTCGAATTTAGTGGAGGATAGAATCACATTATATGTATTTGAGACATGTCACAAAATATGCAGCGGGTGTTGAAAACATAGCCAAGTACACAGCCTGTGTTTTGTGTTGCTAGTGCTCTAAAATCTCTGATTCAAATAATTATTAAGCCTCAATACTGAATATAATACTGAAGAACAGGGCTGACTTTTCCACATGTCATTGGACCCACTAGGTTTTGTGTGATGGCAGAGCTGTTGGGAAGACACAAAGCAGCTTAACTCTGGCACTAGACGTTTACATGGACAACAATATTCCGATATTAACCCGATTAAGACGATACTCTGACTAAGTATCTAAGATGTAAACAGTGATTATTGATGACCTTAATCCGACTGAAATCATACTCGAAGTAAACACAAATCGAATTAAGACATGTGGAGTATTCCTGTTTTACTCGCATTATCGAAGTGCATTACAGACATGTACACACCTTAATCACACTATTAACGTCGTGTGGGAATTTTCACCGCATTTTGCCACAAGACACACACACACACACACACACATACACACGGCAGTGCTCAATAGTTTGACGGCAAGCAAGAGAGCACGGCTGAGTCAGAAACCGTGTACTTACCTTCTGTATAGAAGGTGAAATACATGTATCTCAGCTACTATATAGCAGGTAAGTACACGGTTTCGGATGCAGCCCACGGCTTCAAGCAGTCGTCTATTTGCATGTTTAATGCTATAAACAAATAATTAACTGCACCTGAAGCTTTCATAAAATTAAAATTGAAACACCTAAAACTGTATACGGTACCATAACGAAGATGAACTGTATGTCGATACGTGAAATTCTGGAGGGAACGTCAGACGGTGTGGCGTGGCGTGTCATGACGTGTGACGTTAGATCAATCTACGTTCTATAACATGTAAAACAGGAACATGAAAGGAGTATTCTAAAAGCGACTCATGTAAACACCTTAATCAGAATATTATCTTATTCAGAATAAGGTCAACAATTAGATTACTGCTGTCCATGTAAACATAGTCAGTGTTGCTTAAAAGCTAAATGGATAGGTTACAAAATGATTATATCTGGGTGAGGTTAATATTTGAATGCTTCTTTCCAGGTTTACCTCTGATAATTGTCAGTGTAGTGCTTGCTGTGGATAAAAACTGCTACGGTAGAACTCATTCCCAAACACTAGCTGAAGATTTCTCATCTTTGTAAGTGTGTTAATAATCAATATACATGGAAATCCTGACTCAGACCTGCCTCTATAAAACACCTCTATACATCTTATATGTTTTGCAGCTGCTGGTTACAGAATGACATGGCATTCTATGTGACGGTGGTGGCGTTCGTGGTGCTGATCCTGATCTGCAACATCAGTGTGTTGGGTGTGGTGCTGGTGCAGATACGAGGCATGCAGCTCAGTAAAGAAGGCCGGTGCAGCAGAATGCTGCATGAAATGCGTGTGGTGGCCAGCCTCACCTTTCTGCTGGGTCTCACCTGGATGCTGGCCTTCTTCACCTGGGGCCCGATGCGAGTCCCTTTCCTCTACCTCTTCTCACTCCTCAATACTCTTCAAGGTAAGAAAGCAGAAGGAGTCACAAAAAACAAGGATAAACGATGGTGTACCGTAGTAAACAATCATTTTCATTAGAAGTACTTCATGAGATGCACAAGAAAAAGACTTTGTTTTTAATTTGTGTAAGTTTCCAAAGTTCTGTCTTCGTATGATTTCTCACATCTTTACTGCTTTGTGGCCAAATTCTTAACTAAGTAAACTGTGTAAAACCATGAGACTTGACATGTATGCTTTTGCTTAATATTATAACTAACACAATAATAAAAATCCTGTCATCTGTGCACCAGTCCAGACTTTCGTATCAGGATAGACTTTCACTTAATCACAATCCCACTGACCTACCTGACATTTTTGTATTTGTTTCAGGCTTTTTTATATTTCTGTTCCACTGCCTCATGAAAGAGAATGTACGTAAGCAGTGGAGAATTCACCTCTGTTGTGGAAGATTTAAACTCAGTGGCTACTCAGGTTGGAATTTAAGCGAGCTGTACTTTTTTTTTCACACCTGGAGTTTGTTGCATGCTAATTAAAATGAAAAACCCTTTTTTGTTTGTTTTACCTTTTAACCTCAGACTGGAGTGGTTCAGTGATGCTGGGTGGTAGAGCTAAGAGTGTAAAACTAGCTCACACCCCATCTGAAACCACAAGTGAACAGAAGATTTCCAGGAGCAGCCAGAAAGATGAAAATTAAAGATGAAAGACAGCAGCATTCACTGTATGGAAGTTGCACGGTGCGAATTTGACCCAACATGTCTACTTAACTAAAATGAGGACAGTGAGCTCACAAGTGATTCATTCTGTACAATTTTCTGCTAATTATTAATTCAATATCTTCGCCAGCACTTTTAATATGCAGTCTTATTTGCACTTATTTGTGAAATGCCTCCCATGTATTAATACTAGAGTATGTGTATATATACTAGAGATGCACCGATAATGAAATTTCTCAGCCGATACCGATAACCGATTATTCAGAGTGATATCGGCCGATACCGATTGTTCTGCTTTTTATGCCTTCTTTTAAATTAATAATAATTAACTCCACAATTCTGAAAGAAATACAAATAAAAACTTTATTCTCTCCATTTCAGCAAGTTGTTTCACAGTAACTGGTCTCATAAACAGAAAACACATTACCCAAATTAACATTAACACACGAACTAAACTCTGAAGATTAAAATAAGATTTATTAACTTATTGAATGTTATTAATTCATATTAACATTGACTGAATTCTAAAAAACCTCCTGTTAGTCTCACATTCACTCACCACAAACAAAATCATTTCCACTTCATCACTGAACATGGTAATATATAATATAAACCTTTTTATATATTAAAATTAACTGGATATGAAATACACTACTCTACAAATATATATTTTTTGTGCAATATATACTTTTTTGTCAACTCATCTTCATTTAAATCTTTCAACCGTGTACTGGTGCTTTAATTCAGCGCCAGCAGCGCAGCAAAAAAAATAAAATTAGGCTCGACGCTGAAACTTCACTGCTGCTCACTTCCGGTGTAAAATTTTAGCGGTGCAGAGTTTACAGAGCTTACAAACTGCAGTTTTGTCGTCATTCAACACAAGACACATCATCTTTACATACAGCACAAAATCGATGTGTTTTCCCGCCCTCTTTTGATTGACCGGATATAATCGGCCCTGATCATCGGATGTTTTTAAACTATCGGCCGATGGCCCATAGTGTGACAAATTGCCTTTATCGGCCGATACATCGGTGCATCTCTAATTAATACCCTATAAGAAAGGTTGCAAATGTCAAGAAAATACATGTTGTTGATAATTTGTCATATTCTACAACTTCTGGTGGTTACACTAAAATGTAAAACAGTGTGTACCTCAAATAATTATTTGTTCAGAAGATAAGCAGTAGATAAAATGTACAAGGTTTTATGGATTTTACTACACCACACGTTATAAGCAGCGGTGCAGTTGACTGTGTTTGACCAGATTTGACTGTGTTGTTAAAACAAACATGTGGTCTATAGTAGAAACATTGGTGCTGTGGACACAGGGCTATGAGCATAACTAATTGAACAATTTCATAACATCATAACTTTCTCAACCTTTTGCATTTACAGGGCAGATATATTGACCGTTTTAGGCCCCAGTGGAGACACACATGAATCAATGCACTATTACTAACTATTCACCTACCTCAGATGCTGCAGTATAACAACAAGGAACAAAGCGAACAGTAGATATAGCCAGTGAGCCCTCTAAAAATAAAAAACAGTAAACGTCTTTGCTGCATTGCTGCAGCAGGAACACAGATGGGCACAGCTATAAACGTTCCACCTTACACAACGGATCGAATACCTAACACAGTTCATCATGTATCCAAGAGAGAGTGAGACTATGCTATGCCATAATGTACAAGATTGATCAGAGAGCTGTTATGCACATTTGAAAATGCACTGAACTTGTGATCTGATAAAATGGCATATGCTGGCTACAGCAAAATATGCAGAAGCACTAGGGTTGAGATCAGTTCCCCTGGCAGACGTACCTATTTAAAACTATCTGTGCCATCTGGTTCTAGTACCTGGAAAGCCCTTTAGCACAGAATACCAGGAGGCACTAGGCTGTCACTTCCTTCTGTCTGAAACATGATTGAAACATTTGAGTCAGCAAGTTGCCTTCAGGCGCCCTCTTCTGGTATGTCACTATTAATGCAAACTTGGATTTCAGAGGCTGCAACAACAGATAGGAGGAGATGCTAAATACAATGCAGGCCATGTTGGTGCCTCTGTGCCAGCCCAGAGCACACAAATGGATCAGGGTGTGACACAGCACTAACTGTGCATGAGTCGCTGAAAATGCCAAAAGTGTGTCTGAAAATATTGGCTCCCCTCTTTATGATTTCACTGTCAACCAGCACCAAACACATGGTTCAGCCCACAAAGGTATAAGACCAAGCCCACTGACTATACTGACTGCAGATGTGCAGTTGCTGCTAGATAAACAGGCAAGAGAGAAAGTACATGGGCCAAATTTCCTGATTATAGTGCTTTTCAAGCTATTTCTGATACCAAAAAAGTAGGTAGAATCTGCTATTCTGGAACTAAGAAACCTTGAAATAACTTGAATGGCAGTTATTCCTTGAAATAACTGCCATTTTGCTAGGTTTCTTTTGCCTGTCCCTCGATCCCGTTTAAAAACTAATGGGGATACAGCTTTCTCATTTATAATGGTAATGAGTCTTTATTAATCACATATACATTACAGCAGAATTCTTTTCTTTGCACATCAGGAAGCTGGGGTCAGAGCTCAAGGTCAGCTATGATACAGCACCCCTGGAGCAGAGAGGGTTACAAGCCTTGCTCAAGGGTACAACAGCTTGGTATTGCTGGGGCGTGAACCCATGACCTTCTGATCAGTAACTCAGAGGCTTAACCACGATCACTTGCCACTAGACATCTGTCTTGTACCCTCAATTATCATTTTTAACAAGAGGCTGAACACGTATCTCTTTTCCCAGGTGTTTTAATCAAATTTTCTGCATTGTTGTCTATTGTCTGTCTCTATTTGGTTTTATTCTGTTTTCTATTTAACTTTGTCTTACTCTGTTCAGCACTTTGGTCAGCTTTGCTGTGTTTAAATGTGCTCTATAAATAAAATGTACTTACTTACTTACTATTTTGTGTATTACACATATTGGTTGTGATGCGAGTGGTAAACAGAAACTATTGATTGGTGACGATTTGAGACCTGAAAGATGGAGATTTCCACATACCCATGGATTTCATTGACTCTCATCCGCAGTCCTTCATCTGGATGCTCTGTTATATCTATTCTATCTTGTCATTCGATTCCACAGACCATTTGATCAGCTATAGGTAGGTCTGCATCAGAAAGAAAGAACAATTGGCTAGATTGTCGTGTCATGTTTTCAGGTTCAGACTTCAAAAATGCTCATTTAGACGGTCATACTAACAAATTGATGTTTCGAAGCCCTGTTATATTCAATCACATAACTTATGCTTAGATTAGCCTGACACTTGATAATCAGGAGATCTTCTTGAGCAGTGTGTGGTTGTCGATAAAGGCTTGTATATTTATGCAAGCCTTTATGTACCTGAATTTTAACTGGTCATCTGGTAATTCATTGGTCATCTGGTCATCTGGTAAATGCAATTCTTCTTCAAATATGACCTCCCTGTACAGTACTCTGTATTTAAGTAGCCCTACTGGTGACATATTGCCACTTCAGTGCAGCAAGAAATAAAACGAAAGTAAATTAAATGGAATTATAACACAAACAAGCTCATTTTAATTTGTTTTCTTGCTGCTGTTTTCTCATCGTTTGCGTCATGATCATAAAACAAACAATTCTGTTCTTCAAGAAAACAAGATAATTTTCGCTATATCTCGACATTAAGACACTGAGGTTTCCTAGAGGTAGTCCTATACAACTATTCAAATATTAGTTCCAGTCATTCAATGTGTACAGTAATATTCAGTCTATATAGTAAAGCCACAGAGCTTTTATTCCTGAACTTCCCACTCTCAGAACACATTCGGTCCAAGCTGACATTATTTATGGGCCTACCTGGTTCTGAGTTATTGAAGTACTCATTCAATGGGTTCCACCCTGTTCAAATGACCAGGCAAGTAGGCTAATAATATATGACCTCAGTAATAAATATAATAACTTTGATAGGGGTGCGTTGTAATTTCCATGCCCTAGAAATAATAATAATAATAATAAAAAATAATATTCACAGACCCCCTGGCTATGATTCATGGTAACCCACTTTGAGAACAACTGATTTAGGCTACTGGGCTTTTATTAGTGTGTGTATGTGATAATCCTGGGGTCAGGGTGGAATATGACTTGAAGTAAACAATATATCCTAGTTCACTAGTAGTCAAAACCTGGCAACACGACGGTTTTTTTCTTCTGAATGTGTTAAAAACCATGACAGATCTCTCCATTGGAGAGAAAAACGCAAACACTACACGAATCTACTCTTGATTCCATTTTACTGGTGGAAATAAATTCTGGAAAGGTAAAATGAAGTGTTGAGAGCAAGATGAGTTGTAGTCTTGCAGAAGTCACTGTGGTTTTCTAAGAAGCGCGTTTTCCCCTTCAACGTCAGTGTGGTTTGACCAGTTCAGGCACATTCTGCTCATGCTGGGAGAACTGCAGGAAGAACACACCTGCATCAGGCATCATTAAATAAAGACACTAACACTTAAGTGGAACCCCCTGTCTAATAGCTAAAGAAAAATACAATCCGTTCAACCAAAGGAAAGGATTCTGTTTTTCCTTCCAGTTAATTCTAGATGTCTAGATGAAATCCAGCGGCAGATTTTGAGCAGGCTAATCGTTTACTTTTCAGAGTGGAAATACCAGACTTCTTATTGCAGGTAAGTACGAAAGCAGCACAAGAAATACAGGAACTGCAATCATTACAAATCTCATTGCAAATATTACAAAAAGTCTTTGAGTAGATCATCTACCGTTTTATCTGGAGCAATTCATGAAAG
Organism: Ictalurus furcatus; assembly: GCF_023375685.1. NCBI lineage: Eukaryota > Metazoa > Chordata > Actinopteri > Siluriformes > Ictaluridae > Ictalurus > Ictalurus furcatus. Next base: position 12,097,485 of record NC_071262.1, read on the forward strand.
CAGATTTTATGCTGATTTTTCTTGAAGGAGTTATATTTCTGTAGAAAATGTGGTTTCTTTGAATATTCAATGACTTGACTGTGGTTTCCCTGTTTTCATTCAAGTACAAGTCCATTTCATCTCTTACACAGTTGCAACCAATTTAGAGAAGTAAAGGAAAAAATTGCTGTTTTATTTATTTATTTATTTATTTTTACAGAGGAGATTGAAAACATAAAACGTGTTTATTCATAGTTTTCACTTTTGACGTCACATACAGCTGGGTAAATTAACAAACACTATAATCTCTCTAATCTCAGTAATGGCGCACCAACCAGGGAGTCCAGTGGCTGGGAAAACAGAGGAGCAATCAGGAAGTCTACTCCTCACCTACTTCCAGGGAGATATTAATAGCATGGTAGATGCACATTTCTCACGTGCCTTAGAAAATATCAACAAACCAAAGAGAGACATCACTAAAAACAAGAAACCCCGCAAATCGGTCAAATCTGGTAACACACACATTTATCTTTAAATATCTTAATACCTTATAAACACAAGATGATAGTGGATACATACTGACATGCATACAGTGAAGTATTTCTCTTTGGATGTGTTGCAGAACAGCCAAGTACATGTAACTGGGACATGTCATCGCATATGTGCTTTGAACCCACAGCTTCTTCAGGACGAATTGGGCTTGGCAGCCATGAAGAGCTGCTGACAAACCCCCGTCTGCCACTTAACACTCCTGATAGCTCCAGTGTTTGGCACGGTGGTCCACGGCAGGGCACAAGTCTGGTGTTGCCTCCCATGGTGTATCCCTCTGCTGCGTCTGCTGAGGGTTTGATGGTGGCAGATCATCAGTATAATTCCCTATTAAACCTGCTTCACAGTGACCGGCCAGAACTGGGCTCCGTTATGGTAGCCTCCTCCAAACAGGAGCTCATACCAGGCTGGACCCGGCACCCAGGATTTGGAGATCAGATGACTCCAGATCACAGCCTTGACTCTGGTATTGGAATTTATACATAGGTTTTTGGGTTTTGTACTATTCACGGTAAAATACATTTATCATAGTTATAATGTTTCCAGCTTCAGTAGGCCTGATTTTTGACAGTACTTATAGTAAATTCCACTGTCCTTATTAATTAGATCTAATCATGCATGTTAATATTTTATATAGGAACTCGGTTTTCCCTCAAGATTTAGTAGGATAATATGCCTAAATCTGCATATTTTTGCATTATTAATCATTTTGCGAGAACAATGGCCTATAGTCAAATCCACTGACTGAATGGAACTGAGCTATAAACCCATTTTATGACAATAATTCAATCGAATTATTAATGTACAGCATGTTTAACAACAGACATGATCACAAAGGAGCTTTACAGAAATCCAGATATAGACTTGGATCCCTTAGGAGCAAGACAGAGGCAACAGTTTGAGGAATAATAATGCCAGAGAGGGCAAAATGTACTAACACCTATTTTTAAACCATATAATAAAGATTTACTTGAACACCAGAACAAAGGATTTGTATTGAGCATTGAAATGACCGCTTCATGTCTGTAATTTGTCCTGTTTCGTGTTTTTTTTTAATTTTTTTTTTTAGGTGTACCAATGATGGAGAAGAAGGATTTATATTGGTATTAGAGAAGCACTGTTGCAGTTTTCAGACATCTTTACCTATGAGACAAAAACCTGATTCTCAAGAACACGGAAGTCTTATCTCTGTTTCACTTGTTCAGAGCTTTGAAATGCTTTACTCAGAAGCCACTGTACCTGACTACATGCAGACAAACCTGTTCAAGAACCAGCTCATCACGTAGCCCAGCACAGTGAGTTTGAAAAGAACTTCCCTTAAGCTACATGGGGGTTGGTGGTTCCTCTGCTTGTAGACAGAGCATTTCAAGTGACTTTCAGACAGTTTGTGAAAGCCAGGTCATACCCAGATATTTATTTAATTAGCCTTTCGATTACTTATTCTTGGCAAGCGTAATATCAACATATGGACACAGATCATGTAAATCCATGTGTTAATAAACAAATAAACATGTCTAGAATGAAAGACACCAAAATTAATTTAGAAATAAATAATGACCATATGGGAAATTGATGTCTGTTATAAACAACAAACAAACAAACAAACAAACAAAAAAAAGAGCACATTTTTTATTCACATTCTGGATGTATGTTTATAGTTGTCCTCTTAATTAACCAACTCTTTTAATATGATGTAAATCATATTGACATAGTAGAAAAGATGAAAGAAAATTGAACAAGTTTCGTTCTGCAGAGGGGAATCCCGAGATATTCGTCTGAAAGAATTCATTTCACTTGTGTGAGGTGCCTGAACTTCTTTTTGCTTCTTTGTGAACCTAGGTGAAAATGAACTGTAAAAAGTATACATATATGAATTTAGTTGGAGCCCAACTGCTGTATAATGTGTAAAATAATAGTATGTGGAATAAAATATATATATATATATATATATATATGGTTTAGGGCTAAAAGTGTATAGAGTATAAGTATATGGCTTCTGTCAAAATTACAGTTAACAAGTACAATGTTTGCTGAGAATTTTTTGTGATCCACTGTAAATTATGCAAATAAACACAACAATGTATTGATCATGAATATTTTATCCCGTTAAAATAAAATGACATACGTGTACAAAGTGGTGGAAAATGCATAAAACTCATTGACAGAGTAAAAGAACTGCGACTACAGTAATAATTCACTTGTGTAAAAGAAGTGATCAAGAAAATTACTATGAGTAACTATGAGTACATAAGTCATCTTGTGAAAAACTACTTGAGTAAGTACATTTTTGCAACTAACTGGTTTTTATATGTTGTCTACAGTTGACTAATCAGAAAATGTTCCATATATAAGGAATAGATTTTTGGATTTCAAATGTCAAATGTCGCCAGGGTTTCAGTAGCTTTCTATGTTCATTAGCTAGCTCATGTTTAATCATACATGTTTCTAGCATAGTTAGCTATCTAAGATACTCCTTACACGCTATCTTAAAAGCTGTAGTAGCACTTAAGATATATTTAACACAACAGGTAATCACTTCTAAACATCAATGGGACAGCTTAAGTTTAATAAAGAGCTTTAATACTGTAAAACATCAAAAGGTCTAGCTAGCTAGTCTAACTCACTCAACTAGCTAATAGCATACCTGTACATGTTTCTGCAGGTTGGGTGTTGAGCTGTGAAATGCTGATATCTTCACAGGTTTTGGCTTGCATAATTTGTATCACTTGTTTTTGAAGCCTTAAAACTGAAAGAACCTGATAAATTGGCCCATGGATGTTCATCTGTCTCCATTGTCTCAGACATTGCTACTGCAGATACCTTTTAGCAGGAAACGGCTTTGTTTATTTATTTAAAATTGACACATACTGTATCTGAATTTGCTTACAGTCTTCCAGGGTCAAATGCATGATAATGATGATTATTATTATACTCATTAATAGTCATCATTTAAAAAATGTAGCAAAGTTAACACTTTTTTAATTCAAAGTAAAAGTAGTACTATGTAAGTAAGTACTAAGTACTAAGATTTAGGGTATTTTCATATACTTTTTAAATGAACCATACTCTGTCCCTGTTAAAGTGGAATCAAAAGGGAACTAGCTGCAAATGGCAAATCAGTGCTTTTGGTGTTCACAATACAAGTGGACTAAAAAAGAGAATGTAAAGGGGGAAATTTTAGTACTGATGAGATCTCAGACCACTTGTTGTTCCTTTACCATATTGTATATTGAATACGTGTAACACTGAATAGTGTAAGAGGGCGCACGGTGGCTTAGTGGTTAGCACGTTCGCCTCACACCTCCAGGGTCCGGGGTTCGATTGTATGAACTGTAAATGGGTGTGTGAGTGTGTATGTGATTGTGCCCTGTGATGGACTGGCACCCTGTCCAGGGTGTACCCCGCCTTGTGCCCTATGCTCCCTGGGATTGGCTCCAGGTTCCCCTGTGACCCTGAAGAAGGAGTAAGCGGTAGAAGATGGATAGATGAATAGTGTAAGTCAAAATGGTTGCTTTACATGGTGCTGTCATTTGGCTGAAAATCAGAGCCGGCAAAACAGATCTGAAGTGAAACACCAGAAGCATTTTTGATACTAAACCATCAAAATCAACTTCAGGCCAAAGAGCTACTGACTGTAGTACTGGCTGATGTGAGTGGTTGGGGTAGACAAAATACCCGCATACACTACATACATTACACATATACTATATACTAATACTCATGTCACTGACACAATACTATTATTACTGCTGCCTAACAACTTAAGCTCTATAGCATAATTGCTAGTGCTACAGTGGCTGTATTAGTTTATCTGCCAAAGCCATTTGAGTTGTTTTTCTGTTAGGTGACTAACTGGAGTTGCATATGTACAGCAACCCTTAAGTTCTTTATCTATAAAGCAAAATGTGAAGTGGACTGAGACCACTTTGTTTTCACGATGCACAAATCGAGTGGACCACAAAATGACCCACAAACAGTTCACTTTAGAGAGGTCTGAGTTCATTTGTTTGCCCACATATACACAAAATTTCGCTGAGTCATCAATCCTAGAGCACTTGGAACACTGAAACGGACTAAGTGTGAAAATATGCTCAAAAAGTGCTGCTACTGTGAACCATGTACTCAACCACTGTAACAAGAGTAGATGTAGTTTGATACTTTCCACCTATGTGTATACAATACAAGAATGGTGACTGAAGTGTTCTGTAACACTTTCTGAGCACAGACCAATCCCTCAGCTAAATCATGTGACTGTGGAACTGTAAAAAGGACAAGAACTTGGGCTGGAGTCCAGTCCACCACTAAAATCTCTTGGGTAGGAGTTGTTGAATATTAGGGAGGAGACTACAAGAAGTTAACTAGGAAGAAGGTAGAGCTTCTGGTATGATCTTTCTGCCAAATCTTAGTTATTTAATTATATTATTTGTCACAACATTGCCATCTAGTGAAAGACGGTGTTTACTGTCTTATCAGTGATCAGAAAAATGGTGGAAACATTTTTGACACTTAAAAGACAAAAAATTTTAATGACATTTTGAAGAGAAAAAAAAAAACATTTTTATGTTATTATGTTATTTCTCTTGATTAGCCTATATGAGATCTTCCAAGATAAGACTGAAAATATTATCTCCACTTCATCATTATGGTGTGTTCAACTAAAACTGGATGTATATATACCACCTAGATTATCTTAGTTTTGTAGTTTAATACCATACCCTCATCTATTATTGGTGCCTTCATAAAATCAGCAAAAATGATTGCATGAAATAAACATTACACAACCTTTCCATTCAAACTATAGGACAAATAAATAAATAAATAAATAATAAAAAAATTTCCAAAATATATATATATACCAATTTTGTGATACCCATAAGAAATATTTTTTAACAAAAGGTCATGAATGGATGAAAAGCATATTATTTTTCATTAGCTCTACGTCCCAAGGAACTACATTGTTGCATTCATGCCCTGTTTCTCTGGGGAATAAATAAAAGGTTGCCCACATGTAAAATTCCTTTGTCTTCCATTACTATAGGAAAACCCAAAGAACTTTCAAAAGAAAGGTGACAAATGAATGTTGATCAGCATACATTAGGTACTGTATATACAACCCCACTTCCAAAAAAGTTGGGACTCTGTGTGAAATGTAAATAAATTTGACATTTTACACAGCGTTCCAACTTTTTTGAAATTGGGGTTGTATATATAAAATACATAAGCAATGAAAAATACCATTCACCAGAATTAGGGCCATAACTGAAAGTTTCACGTGTCTGAAACAGCTGGAAATTTCAGAAAGAGTTCAAAGACCACAGTTTTAGAATTGTGTGTAGTTGAGTCTTGGTTGTCAAGTTTTGAAATCAGCTTTTAAACACCAAGAAGTTGTTTGCAAGAAGCCCTTCCTCAGAACGTCTCACAAAATGCAGCACATGAACTTCACTGAGCATCAATAGCGCTATAATTGGCATTATGTTTTGTGGTCAGATGAGAAGGAAAAACATAACCGCTGACAACTACTGCAAATATGGAGGTGGAGCGTTGATGTTTTGGTGGTTTAGGGGCTTGTGTGAATATTAATAGCATCATGAATTCTATTAAATACCAGGATATTTCAGCACAAAACCTGGATGCCAAATGGTTTAGACTTGCCCATAAATAGAGCTTTCACCAAGATGACGAGTCATACATACTTCCAAATCAACACAGATATGTTGAAAGAAGTCAAAAATAAGTGTGTTCACTGAACAAAAAGACAGCTCTAGTATTTAGTATCTAGTATTCTTATTATCTTCTTATTATTAACATCACAGGAAACCAAATGTAAGATTATTCAACCAATTTTAAGCCATTTGTACTCAAATAGTTTTGTTTTATTGGCAGATAATTTTGCTCATTTCAAGCATTTATTTCTATCTGCCAATAGAATAAGAAAACTACAAGCTTGAAATGACAACCTAATGTCTAGAAATAGGTTTAATGATCCTTATTTGGTTTATTGTTATCTTATAATGCGTAATACTAGATACATTTGCGATATATATTCAAGATATTTTCATTCGCTAAGATGACTTTTTTTTGTTGCAGTGTTGCAATGACCATCTCAGTCTCTCTATTTAAACTCTATTGAAAACCTGTGCTCTGAAGTCCACACGTACAAACCTAAGAATATAAACGAGCTAAAATATTCAGCATGGAGATGTGGACCAAGAAGAAACATGAAAGTATGAAAGCATTTGCGAATTCAGCTGCAGAAACACACAGTTTTCCAGGTGATGGAAATCAAGTGAGGATTTTGATGAACGCATTTTGTGTGAACGGAACATTCTGGGCCATTACTGATTCGGCGCTTGTTGACATTATATATATATAGCCATGGGCCTTTTTAAAAATATCCATTTAGAGTGTATATGCAGAGTATCACCAGAGCGGTCCACGTGTTCGTATGTGGCCTGGCTTCCTGTGGGTAGCTGTCTGTCTCAGGCTTTCAGCCGCATGTCATTGCAGTATATTTTCAGCAATACTAAGGTATCGATACATAAAGAATTTTTTTTTTTTGGTTCATTCTATTTTGTCCAATCTCCATGGTAAATATACAATCCCATATATTTTTGTTGTTTCGGTTGAGAGGGAGTTAAGGGATACATGAAGTTGCTAAAAATCTTCACAGAAAATGCCGTCATTGTAAAAATTGATGGGCAGGAAAAAAAAACTAAACTAAACAAAAAACAAAACAAACACATAAAAAACAACCCACTTCCACAAACCAAAGTTTGATTTACAAAAAAGGGGATCTGTGTCTGAAAATACACACACACATTCACACAGAGATGGTGCTTGCCTATCAGACAAGTTCAGAGCTTCCAGGAAGTTGCATTCAGATGAAGTGTTGTGTTGGTGGAGGACATTCTTCAGACCTGTATGGGTGGATCTGGTGTTCACATCGCGGATCCTGCTGCCTGCAAATATGTCTACTATGATAAACACCTTTCACAGCAGCTTCAATCCTCCACCGGTACCTCCAAGGCAAGGCCACAGAGGAGGACCAGCGCTCCCATCAAACACACCATTAGTCAAGTTCTTGTCAGTGCTGCTGCTTCTGCTAATGATACAGACATTTGGAGGGTTTCTCTACCTGTTCCATGCAATCAACAAGGTATGCATTCATAAACTTAATGATTATGGGCTTATATCGCAAAGGAAAATGTCTGCTAGTCTGTAAAAAACGTGTGTTTTCAAGTCATTTTAGAGTACAGTCTTAGATATGTTATATTATTTTTTCCCCCTTAAATACTTCATATTACAATGCTTTTCAATTTAAATATTTAAATTCTATTTCTTTGTGATGATGTTTGACTTCTTGGAGATATATAGAGAAGTTTTATAAGGATATGCTGATAAAATAAAATTCAATAAGCCTTTTTTCCCCGCCATTGTGTCATATAGGAAAGCCAACAATGATGATACATTTTAGATTCAATTTTGATTCACGTTATATATATTTATCAGTATGGGGTATTCATCATACAGGTTATACACTGTTAAAGAACATATTTTATGTGAAACTTGTCATAGAAAAAAAATACTGTTTCATGGTTTCTTGAGTCGTGTGGTTTGATGAGCAAACAAGCGTGATCGACTTCAAAGGAACAAACCCCTTAACAATGATCTAATCATTAAGACATTGTTACTAAACATCTCAAACTATAGACACCTTGAATTTCTAGGGAAAAAAAGCTTTCTCTGTTGCTTAAGTGATGAAAGATTTTTGATAACTCACCCATTTACTAGAATATGAATTCTGAGAAGACATAATAAAGTACGCCCTCCCCATATTGTGATTTGGCTATGAATAAGATAAATTTATATGATTGGAAATTTTCATTTCATTTTTGAATTAGATCAAATCTGTATGTTTTACTGTAAGTGCACAAAGGATATAATGATCACAAATCATGTTAGGGATAATAGTCATAATTAAACTTTGAAAATCAACAACTTTTTCCACATTTAACTCACCATAGTGAACAAAATAGAAACGCCTCAATTCAAAACACCGATATGAATAATTATTTTCACATATTCCGCATCATACACGTTTTTATATGCAACAATAGGTTGTGAGAAGTGTGGTTTTGAGTGAATACTGAATGCATACAAGCATTTTCACAAGAGGCTTTTCCTGTGTTAATGGCAGCTGCAGGACAGACTCAACGATAACAAGATAAGCACACTAAGACAACTACAGCAGTGTGCTGAAAACAACCTAAACTCTGAAGACCTACAGTACTGCAGCAAGATCGTTGAGAACTACAAGACTGTCATAAAAAAGGTATGCAAGATTCTTTTTGGACCTTCAGTTAGGACATTGTTAACCTTTATAGTATTTTTCTTTCGCAATAATGGGGCTCACTCTCAATAATATCTATGTTACGATCCCTTTTCTAGGTCTCTCAAACTGAAGGAAGAGGTTGGTACATTTTTATGTCTTGCTTCAGAATGCAGAAACATGTGAACATCTTGTTTTAGATGGGTCTGAGCTGACCATTAACTTGTTCCCTTCTTATAGTGGCTTTGTTGACTGAAACAGGATCCTCCACTATACCTCAAGCAAGGATGGTGTTAGGTTCAAATTCACAAACTGAAGGTAAGGATATTCACTCATTTTAGATCCTCTCCTTGTGATGTAAATTTTTTATTGTTTTTAATCTATCCCGTTACGGCTTTTTCCTCAGTGAGGGACCAGTCCAATACCCTGTTGTGGGACCTAACCTACTCTGTGATGGAAAAGATCAGCCTCAGTACATCAGGAGTCCTGACAATTCGCTACCCTGGATATTATTTGATCCAATCTCAAGTCACCTTTTCCAAAGCGCATGAAAAAGCACCACTCAAGCAAACCATATGGACCAAAAATAGCAAACTGCTCGAGTCCTACTGCAGCTTGCCTCGGAACAGTGCGATACCCGATTTGTGCACTTCCTCGCAGACAGGGGTGTTCAGACTTGAGAAGGATCAGACGCTGTTTCTTAATGTAACCGACAGGCGCTTGGTGCACTTGGACTCTACCACGTTTGGATTGTTCAAGCTACAAGACTGAGTGCAGACTAACTGAAAACTAAGAGGATCTACTAGCACAAAACAAAATGGATATGAGCTATAACTGACTCCATTTTTACAGATGTACATGGATAACCATGCACTGATAACTATATGAAATTTGACTATTTGAAATTATTTGAAAAAGAAGGCTGGAACTTCAACTAAAGAGAAGAGCTTCTTCCTTAAATTTACACCAAAATGCAAGTTCAGAGGAAACTCTGACACACCATTAACAGGAAGTGGAACATTAACTGGATTCGCAGGAAAAAAGGAGAATGTGTGCCATTCAGTAAACCTTTTCCATACAAGAAATTTGTCAGCAATTATAAACGTGTGGTTCAAAGAAGTGGTGTAAATGTAACTTTTCTTGAATATTCTCAATGTATTACTACCAAAATAATTTATTGATGTTCTCTGTTATCTACTGTCATAGCTATATTTATGAAAGGGGAAATCCAGCCTGAAAGACTACTCTTATTTAATAGCTTCTGTGTCATTTGAAATCATCATGATTTAGCTGTTCTGGAACTGAACGTGACACTACATTTAATAGAAACTATTCTGGTTATGCCAGAAAAACCTGTGTTTCAATCTAAATTGGTATATGGTCTTGTTATATGGCAGAAAAGATTACAATGTATTTCTAAAATGAGCTGTGTCACAGTAAAACTTCATGATGAATAAACCACAGATGGCAAGTAGGATTTTTAAATGGAAGTTCCTTCTGTCCAAATATGTATTTATATTTTTGTATTAAAATACAATTTTTAAATCAAATGCATAATTTTGTTTCTATTCTGACTTGCAGGCTTTTTAAAAAATATTATGGTAATATGTGAGAAATGTGTGAGAAGAACATATATATACATATACATTATATATATATATATATACACACACATTATATATATATATATATATATATATATATATATATATATATATATATATATATATAATGTGTGTGTGTATATATATATATATATATATATATATATACACATATATATATATACATACACACACACACACACACATTATATATATTATATATATATATATATATATATATATATATATATATATATATATATACACACACACACACACTCAAAGCCAAATAGGCTTTTTAAAAAATGTTATGGTAATATGTGAAAAATATGTGAGAAGAACGCATATATATATTTGAGTCCAAACAGTCCCTACTAGTGTTTGATCAGCAATCATGCCTACCTGCATAAAATCTAAATTTCGAAGCATTAGACGTGACAACGACTTTTTTTTTTTTTTACTTTCTTTTTTTCTGTGTAACCACAGAAATGCTAGGCTCCCCCTCCCCCTATACTTTCCAGAGAACACGAGCACTGATCTGACCTTATCATTTAAAGACAATTTCTCCACTGATGCCTGTTTCACTTCAATGTTTGAAAAAGCTTTCCACAGATCAAGAAGTGAAATAAATCAGGGTCTCATCCATTCTAAAATGGAGAAGCTGACATGATGTATTTGAGAAATATATATATATATATTTTTAGAACTCTAATATCACCGGCTGCCAAACACCCACCAAACTCTTATAATTATGCAAGTTTCCAATCGGCACATGAGCAGAATACCACAAAGAAGCAACTAATACTGTGTATTTTACTGCACTTCATTTCCCACCATGGAAAGAGTGAGTGACACAATGTACAACAAGCTCCGGGACACGTTTTTCTACTGTTACAGGAAGAATTCAATCAGCCACACTCATTCCATTCTCTCACACGTTCTCTGTTCATTTTACCTTTTCCTTTTAGTCAAAATCCGCATGAACGGAGTTAAAGGTTATACTTATGTAAACTGGAATGTTAAATGAGTGACATGAACTTTCCAGTTCATTTCCAAGGATCCGAAGTTCTTAAACATTTACAAAAGGACTGGAAATGTTATTTATCTGATGTTTTTATTAAAACAGTTCCTTTAAAAATGAAGGCAAAAGGGGGGGGGGAGGGGGGGAAGGGAACAGAAGCACAAAAAAAGAAAAGAAAAAATATATATGTTACAATGATATTTGCATAGAAATCCACATGGTCTGCAGACTAGGGTGCTTAAAGAAAAATAAGTGACTACTGTAGATGAACATCCAAGGAAAATCTCCTGCAAGTGCTACAGATATCAGGCAGTTTTATCCAATCCCAACCCCAATCATGACATCAGAGACAGCATACAATATTAAGTATAACAAATATCATGGGATAGTCTAGTACAAGGAAAATGGAAACAAACAGACCACCACTCAGAACAATCAGTCCTTCAAATTATGAAGCAGCACATCAATTATGGATAATATGCACATCAGCAATAACATAAATCTCAACAGCTGGACTGGTATTTAAATTGTACATAGGATGCCATGAAAATGACTTCTGGTGGAACACATTGTGTATCAACATGAATAATATTGATAACAACTATGGAAATTTTTAAATAATACTTACAGCTATGCAAAACACACACAATGACAAGCACAGCTTAGACAAATTACTGAGTAGTACCAGTAAGTCTCTCTCTGGAAGAATAAAATAATAATACAAATTTTTTTTTTTTTACATCATCACAGCACTATAGAAACAGGATCATATAGGTTGTAGGAATAAATCCTGTCAACCAGTTGGAGAACATACCTCAGTGCAAATTGAGGCTCCTCAATGCATAACAGTTAACAGTAAACCAGTCTTCAGTCTTATTGCATTGAATACTAGGTTGTTGTTTTTTTTTTTTTTTTGCAGGACTACGCAAATACATCTCTTCCTGTTTTTATGGCTTTTAAACATTCACACATACCGTCTCACCACTCGTTATGCTTAAATATACACCTATTTATTATAATAATATTGCCCATAGGGTCTAATTTTACATCAAATAGTTTCATTTTCAAGGTAATGGCACAGACGAATGACAAATGAAAGGAAAAAAACCACGGCTCTGATGCAAGGGATCGTGGTTTGCCATTAGAGGGAAGTATGACTGCAAATGAATTCAAAGTCCATTTTGCAATTCTGGAGTCACGTGTTTTCACAGTGCTCTCTGCCACCATCATCAAATCACCGATGGAGGGAATATGTTCTGGAAGAATGGTGCTCATCTTTTCCGTACAGGTCCAGAAACTTATTAAATCTGTACCATTGGGCAGCGAAGCTGAAGTACCAACAACTTATTAATTAATACACTGCTGTTTTTTTTTTTCCTTTTAATTGTCACCAATCTGTTCGTGTTATAACCTTACAAGAAAGATCAGGCAATGCAGCAGAGCATATAATATGCATCCAACAGGGTGTACCGGTTTAGCATTTAAACATGTTACAAAAATGATTATTATCAGAGATCACAGCTATAAACGGTTCATTTTTCTTATGACCTTATGCCTAAATTTGGTTATCCATCTACAAATTCACATTCATGGTGCCCTAATATAATAATCATGCAGTGCAACTGCCTTTAATAAAGAGCGCATACTTATAAAAAATTATTGCGGCTATGAATATACTGCTAATTTCTTAGCAAATCCAGCATGGTGTCAGGACTGCAGTGGCAAGAATTCAAACACGCACAAAAAAAAAAAATAAATAAAGAGGAAAAAAAAAAGCTACAAGCTATTAAGGTTAGGGTCAGGGGCGGTGAGATTAACAGTAACAAGCTTTTCATACAACTTAATTCATACGGAATACGATGAAATAATCCTTACTAATAAAAATTCCTACAATCTTTGTGTAAGACCAGATGGTTAAATGAGGTGTAAGGTTATAGGAGTGCTTAGAGAGGCCCAAGTACCATGTTTTCAATACAGGACTACTGCATTCAAAAATAAATATATTTTTTACAACCTCAGAATAGGGAGGTAATCATCAATTATTGTATTATTTCTAAATAGGAAAGCTTACATGGTTATTTTTGGCTATACTAGCTATTATATACTGTTTTAAAGTATATATGATATACATATGTAATAAATTATACCGTAATAGTATTGAAATTGTATTGTATTTCTAGGAATAGCTGCATCTTTTGCTATGAACAGCTTTGAGCAAGCATGACAAAAAAAAAACAAAAAACAAAAAAACCCAGAAACAAACAAACAAACAAAAAAAGATCTTGTGTAAAGAATGCTATAGAAATACTGTACATACGTATATTGTAGACTGTAACAGATATAGTTTAAGGAAATATTTTTGATGGCCAGTAATAACACACCAGCTACTTTTCAAACTATTCAAAAAGCTACAAAATAATAATAATAAAAAACAACAACAACAACAAGCAAACAGTCAAATCATTTCGAGAGGACAACCGGAGCATCTCATGTCATTCATGTGCAACATATTCTATAATTCACATTCCTAATATCAAGCATGAATGCTTCCTTTATCATTCAGATTATCATAGAGAATTAGAAATAAAAACACACAAAGAAGTCCACTATTGAAACTGTCTGCCAGTGTACCATGAAGGTAGTTTCACATATAAAGACATATGGCCTTTGAGCTCACTTTCATGCTTGTTGAATGGAGGCTTCATCAGCACGCGCACAAACACACACACACACACACACACACACACACGTTTTCTGGTTGAAGATTGAATCTTATTTTCCCCATCAAGTCTGAACACTGAATCTTTTCCTTTTTCCAAATGCATGGAAATAATGGCTACATTTGCATATCTGATGTATAGTTATTACACTTCTTATATTGTACTGCATCATTTATATAGTCCTACGCTTAATGTTAGAGGGTGGACAGGAACATAAAATCTGGTTTTGTGAGCCATATGGCTAAAGTCACAGGTGCAGACTTTCACAACTACGTTGTCACGCTGCTAACGTCTAACACCATTTTTTGCCCTGTTTGCAGGAACTAAACACACTCTGCATGAACCTTTTCTGAAACCCAGTACAGACATCAGTCAAGCACAAATGATCTCATAGCAAGACATCCACAAAAAAGTTATTCTAAAAAAAAAAAAAAAGAAAGAAAGAAAAAAAAAGTTTACAAGGCAGGAAGACTTTCTCACTGCAACATTTGGTGTAAACCCAAAACTAGCAACTCATCCACCCACTCTCTTTCATATACACACACACACACACACTCATACATGTGGAAGGGGAGAACATTTAGAAATGTTACTTAGTGGCCTCCGTCTTCCCACGTATAGTCGTTCTTCTGTTTAGCCAGCTTCCTGACCAAACGCTCAAGCTCTTTGCGGGATTTCTGCTCCTCTTCTAGACACTGCTTCATCCATCTGTTCTCCTGAAGTCAAAACACACGCCTCTTCAGACCTCACAGAAGCCGTATTTAGAGCCAAGAAACATAATGGATGAGCAGTAATGAAATGTTACCTTCTTCAACTCATGGACTTCGTCTTTTAACGCGTAAACAGCATCAACAAGGCTTCTGGAGGAGAAAGAACGAACAGTAAGTCCACTGTTGAGCCCTTGAGCCCTTTAACCCTCAACTGCTTCATGACTGCATTCTGTCTCGCCTACACATTGCTTCGATAAAACCATTTTCCAATTAAATAAATCTACTGAAAACACAATAAAAACACATGATTATATAGAATAGAACAGATGAGTGAAATAACCCACCACCCTGTTTTGCTTATTTAATAACTTTAAATGATAATAACCCACATGGCTGACAGGATGATAAAGATCATTTTAGCACAATGCCTCCATTTATTCCAGTTTAACATACTTCTCCTCAGTGATTGTTTGGCCATTGCTCTTCATCTCTTCAACAATGATCTTCTCCTCCTCTGGTAGCAGAATTGGAGGGACACCGTCCTTACGCACAGCTGTGGGGGCATGAGCACAGTGTGTCAAAGTGGTAGAATCTGAACCATTTCCAGAAATGCTAACATCACAGCAAGGAAAATACCTGTTGTGGTCTGGTGCAGGCTGGCTCCAGTGCAATAAGCTTCAATCACCTTCAGAATTTGGGCATCTTCTTCCAAAGCTACGGTACCTGTTAATTTCAGCACCACAACCCACATCTGAGACTTAAACGTTCAGGGCTGCAATAGAAACTGATGGCCTAATCAATACCACAAAGAGAGACTCTTTCTCCAACCTCTTGTTTTTGTTTCTTTATTAACTAAAGCTTTATTCACCAGCATCCCACTGAACCTACTTTTTCTGAGCAAATTTTCATCATCTGAGGCTTTTCTCTCTGTCTTTCTCTTGTTCAGGAACTTCTTGATGGGCTTAGGGCTTTTGCTGGAATCCTGGAGAGACAAGGTGGCCATGAGGAAGCAAAAGAACACAAATTAACAGCATATGATTTACATGAAATGTTTAATGGGGGGGGGGGGGGGGTTCTTATTGTTCTTAATAGTGCTATTAAGAACAATAAGATTGTGTACAGACTTAACCAATGATTTTGCTTCGCTAATGTTTTTAATTTAATTTAATTGTTAAATAGATAGATTAGATAGATGGGACACCTGTAAAATGTACAATTTTTTTGTCTCAACTATTATGCTTATTACACGACTACTTATCCTCATCATCAATTTGACACTATTGTTTTAAACATATTACATTATTGTTGCAAGTTTCTGACTTCTACATGGAACTACATAACCATGTAGGCACTTGTATGAGAGTGTTGTAGACTGGCTTATATAGTATTGCATTAGTAATATGTAAGAAGTAGTCATGCAATAAACAGCAAACATAAAAACATGAATCCACCTCAACCACTAACCAGAATAAATTGGTTACTGAAGAGGGGGGGCGGGGGGGGAATGAAGGAATGAATAAACGAAAGATGTCACCACTTAGCTAGCTAATGGTAGGACTTGTAGCTTATAGTTACAGTGGCCAGTTTAGTATTTAAAAAATTACTATAAATGGAATCTATGTATTTTGTATGGTATGTATTATGTATTTTTTATGGTAGAGTGAGGGGCAGAGTGAAGTAGAGTAACTGGAACTTTTGTTGGTAAATGTTAACAAGCTACGTTGAGTAAGGACAAATTTTGGCACAATGCTACGACAGGTATACTATGATAAAAAGAATGCCTTCCTCAGTTGACCAATCAGAATCAAGCATCGCACTGGATTCTCTTTCTGAGAAACATCAATCAGGATATCAAGTTTGCAATAAACGACAATAATGATTGGTATAATATTTGAAAAATATTTGACAATATCTACACTATATAGCCAAAAGTATGTGGACACCTGACCATCACTCCCAAATGAGGGTCCCGAGTGGCCTTCACAGAGCCCTGACCTTAACCCCACTGATCATCACACCTTTGGGATGAACCGGAACGCTGATTGTGCACCGGGCGCCCAATTCCGTGCCTGACCTTACTAATGCTCTTGTCGCTGAATGGACAAATCCCCACAGCCATGTTCCAAAATCTAGCAGAAAGCCTTCCCTGAAGAGTGGAGGGGATATCATAACAGCAAAAGGGGACTAAATCAACAACGGGATGCTCAACAAGCACATATGGGTGTGATTGGCCAGGTGTCCACATATATTTTGCAAAATAATTTTTTAATGAATACCCAAAAAGCAGTGTCCTTTCAAACAGATGGTTAAATTGGGGTAAAGGAAACAGGTTCTCCCAACTAGGCAGGGTGAAGGCTATTTCGTGCTTCCTCCAAGACACATGAAAGCAACATCTTTTGAATTGCTCCTCATTTGGGCAGTGCAACATATTTATGGAAAAGTGCGATAAACACTTTCTACACTGATTAGCTCATAGATGTCCATGATTGGCTAGTGTCGCTGAATATGGATATACCGGAGAGTATACCAGCTCTCCCATACAAAGAGTACGGCCAATTTTGCTCTCTTGAACTCCCAGCCACGGATGGCTGTGGCATCGGTGGGATTCAGACAGGACGAATGCTTTTCTGTCTCACCAGTTGGGAACCCGGAACCAGGTTTTTAAAGCATTACAGGTGACAAACAGTGCTGAATATGCAGGCCACTCTACAAGCAAGGACAGTTAGTTTTTTTTGCAACTCAAAACAAACTGGTTGACAGCGATGTTTCCACCAACGTGCTTTTTAAAAATGTCACAGACATGCTCTATAAATTGTTATTAATTGCCAATGTAATGCAATACAAGTCAATTTTTGATGCAAGTCCAGCTCACTAGTGTGTTTTTATGGACATCACATGGTTTCGAACGAAGATTTTGTGATAATAGATCATTCGTAACTGGATGGAAGCATGGCTTGTACCCGTCTTTGTTCAAAGTGAAAAATGAAGTCAATTTTAAAAGCACTGAGCAGCACTTGAATTATTCAATATTACCTCAATAAAGATAAGCAAATGGCAAAACTACAACTAAAGTTAAAGCAAGCAGAGACTCAGCGCTCTCATTAAACAATACACTAGAGAATGTGTAATTCTGCGTGCTTTCACTTTCAGGGAGCCACATCACTCAGAATACCCATTTTGATTAATCATCTCTTATCTGTTATCTAATTTGTTTGGTATGAATCTAAGAAAACACACAGTTTCCTGTTTGTTCCTTCTAGGTAAAAGGGACTGGAAACAAAAACATGATTATTTTGAAGAATGCGTAAAGAAATAGCAGTCTACAATATGTTGCACACAGGACACTGATCAGTCAAAGGATGCGGGAGGACAAATGAACAAACAGGAAATGAGTGGTTTATAGGAACGAGAGAAAGAGAGAGACAGAGAATAAGAAAAAACAAAACAATAAAGCATGACTACATTGTGCTGCAACACCAGAGCTAGCCAGGCATACAAGACACACAAATTAACTGGTCTACTCTTACCTTCATGATATAAGACATCCTCTAAAGAAGCAGGAAATGAAGAGAGAAAGCGTATGAGAAAAAAATGGAAGAGTCCAAAAGAACAAGATGAAGAGAACAGTGAGGGGTGAACATTTCTATACACATTCTGTGTGTGTGCATTTCTCTAAAACACAAAGGCCAGGCTTCGGGATCTGTCAAGTACTGTACCAGGTCTTGCAAATCTACGCCGGCTTCAACAAGTGTCAAACAGCTTTGAGAAATGTGGCCTGCTCAGCTTTATGTTTTTGGTGCAGCAGACCACACATGAAACCTGTGGTAAAAAGTATGGTAGGGGTAGGGTAGTGGTTGTTTGGCTGCAGTCTCCACAAGACACTGATATTACAGTTAAGAGCTCTTGACATGCAGATCTGTAACTGCTTGGGTAGGGGGCTGAACATGCTTCCTCTCAGGACCACTCAGCTGTGTCACAGACGTACATTACGCACCCACTCAACCACTATTCTTCTGACTCACTGTTTTCCAACCACCACCAAAGGTGGATTTATATAAAACCACTCACCTCTTTGTAGCCCAGGGCGGCAGATGGTTTAAGTGGGGGAGCAGGTCTCAGGCAGCTCAGAGACCACGGCTTGGTGATTTTAGGTGGCTCCAGAGGGCACCTGGTGGCCGTGGATGTGCCAAAGCCCTGCATGTGGCTCAGATGAGACGGTGTACCCACGATACTCATGGGCTTGCCTTCTACATTCTGCAAGATAGAAGCAACACAAGCTTCAACATAACATTCACCCAAAAAACACAAACAGTGCTGCCTCTGTTTACTGCAAATGTGGCAGAGCATGCCTGAAGGTTCATACCTTCAGGATGGTTCCAACAGGACTTCCACCTTTGGTAAAAGCATGCAGATGCTCTAACCATTCCTGCAGCTCCTGGGAACTACTGCAGAAAACTGTCATGCGCTCGACCATACCTCCTGCAAAACGACCAAGCATGATCCGTTACCGCAAACTCAAAGCATCCTTTCATACTGTTATAGAACACAAAACAACAATAACAAAACAAACCCATTCTGATGGGCTGAAACAAACCTCCAATCTCAAATGCATAATGACTGGTCTCTGCATCATCCAAATGTTTGGTCACTGTGCTTCCTGAAAGCTGCAGCCGTCCCTGATAAAAGAAATTACTACATTTGAAACAAACGACAGGAGCCAGTTGATTATAAATAGCTGATCTTCGTCAAAATTGGAGTTGCGTATTATCCGACCTTCAAAATGAGTAGATGTTTACAGTTTATGCTGGAGTTAGTAAATGTACCTGATAGATAAAGCCACTCATTCGTGGGCTGGCAGACAACATAATTAGCACATTAGGAAACAGCATGAAGTAGCGCTCCTCTTTGTCCTGGAAAAACAAACACATGTACATTCATAAATAAATAAATAATGCTAATTAACATTGATACATAATGTGAGTAAGAAATCCCAACATAGGGAAGTGATGCCCTCTATTTAATCAAAAATAGGTTCTGTGTCTAGACATGGATTTAAAATGATAGATGGAGTTGGCGCTTAGTGTGCGTGTGATTAACAAACATCATACCTCACGTTTAGTAAACCAAGACCTATTTCAGCTAAGCAAAGACAAGAGTGAGGGATTACATTTCAATAAAATTTCATAAAGAAAGTGAATCTTCCTCCTTTTTTTTTTTTTTTTTCAGCCTCTGCATGACACAATCTTAACCTACTGTAGATGTTGAGCTTGAGTTTCCGTGCTTTGTATAGTGTGTTTGGGTTTTTTTTTTCATTTATGCTAATCATATCACCATCAAAATAACGCAGAGGTTTCATATAAGAGCGGTCACCCCTCAAAGTTTTTTTTTTTTTCCCCTTCCAATAAACGTAGGAGGCAAATAGAAGTGAAGTCTGTTATGCATTTCAAATAGATAAGCCTTTATTTGTGCTGCATATGAAGGTTTTATCTTCTGTTGAGCAGTGGTGTGTTTATCAGGTGTGTGGCCTATCTTGTGCCTATAAAACACATAAAACTCCACTGACTGTGAATAATCTTCTGCTGGGGAATAGTCTATTCACGCTTTTCAAGGAAATGAGAAATGTTGAAATAGCTCTCACAAAATACCAAACAAATCTATTCATCATCAGTATCACCACTAATTTTTTTAATTAAGGTAACTTCATAATGTTTATCACTCAGTCCGTTTTCCCTTCCAGAAACAGATCGTATCTGTCGTATCCTTAAGTATTTGAGATACAGAATAAAAATATACAGCAAACAAATGCATTCACATTTGGCCCATGCTTCTAGCCAAAGCTTCTTCAATTCCCTAAGGATATGAGGGTCCCTCTATAGACAGGCAACTTCGAAACCTTCCCTACATTATATGGGGATTGAAATCAGGAGATTGGCTTCATCATGCATGGCCTTCTTGAGTTATTTTGGCTGTATGATTAGATTAACGGTCTGTCTTGTTGAAAAGTCCATCTTCTCCCCAGATTCAGTTTCTTAGCAGATGAGATTAAATTCCCCTCTCTATGCCCGAGTACATCACTCCATTCATGTTGACTTCAATGATGTGTAACGTCCCAGTACCATTTACAGAAAAGCAGCCCCATGACATGTTGCTCCAACCTCTGTATTTCACTGTGGGTATGGTATTCTTAGAAACAGATGTGAAACTGTTCTTTCTCCAAACATAATGAGCTGAATTACTGCCAAAAGGTTGTTTTCTTTATTTTCTCTGAGTATATAGTTCAAAAAGAGTTCTGATTTGTCTTAATGCATTTAGACACACACCTAATTTTTTTAGCAGAGGAGTCTTGCATGGGGTTTAAGAACAGAGATGACTGTACCTGCAGTTCGCTGCTTTTGAAGTGACTGCTGAATTCTCTGCTTACATTCTTCATCATTAGTCTGAGAGCAGGTTGTGAAATATACAGTAAATACAGTCTCTAAGAGACTACTGGAACGGCAAGGCCAATTCTTTTGTTTTTGCTATACACTTTTAAATAGACACTTTGGTTTGAGATAAGACAAAGATGAGATGATTTCAGCTTTCAGTTCCTGATATTTACATCTAGATGTGTTAAACTTCGTAGAACACCTTTGATGGCAGACCACCCAATTTTTAGGTGAGTGAAAGTATTGGAACAGATCCATCCATCCATCTTCTATACCGCTTTATCCTTTCTTCAGGGTCACGGGGAAACCTGGAGCCTATCCTATCGGGCACAAGGCGGGGTACACCCTGGACAGGGTGCCAATCCATCGCAGGGCACAATCACATACACATTCATACACTACAGACACTTTGGACATGCCAATCAGCCTTTGGACTTGGGGAGGAAACCGGAGCACCGGAGGAAACCCCCGCACACGGGGAGAACATGCAAACTCCGCACACACAGGGCCACAGCGGGAATCGAACCCCCAACCCTGGGGGTGTGAGGCGAACGTGCTAACCACTAAGCCACTGTGCGTCCATTGGAACAGATAGTCAAAGTAATTTCAACTACTTGGTTGCATATCGCATTTTTCTTTTGCAATGCTTTCCCTACTTTTACTGTAGCTTTTTTCAGTTGCTCTTTTTTTTTGTGGGGGGGGGGGGGGGGTTCTCCCTTCAGTCTCCTCTTCAGGAGATGAAATGCATGCTCAGTTGGGTTAAGGTCTGGTGATTGACTTGTCCAGTCTAAAACTTTTCCCCCTGATGAAATCCTTATTTTGCGTTGTTAGTGTTTTTGGGGTCATAGTCCTGCGGCATGATGAAGTTCCTCACAAATAGATTGGATGCATTTCTCTGTAAATTGGCAGACAATGTTTCTGTAGACTTCTGATTTCATTCTGCTGCTACCAGCACAAGTTAAATCATCAATAAAGATTAAGTGGGCCTGTTCCAGAAGCAGCCATGCAAGCACAAAGAAATGGCACAACTTCCACTGTTGACCAATCAGCTCAAAATGGTGGAATGTGCTTGTGCAATGGCCCTGATAGATTTTCCCTCTTTGCTCAGCATAAAAATTGCTTGCTTTTCTCCCACAGACAGCTCTCTGGTCTTTATGTTGGTGTATCCTTTTTAACAAAAAATACAGTCTTCACAGGCAAAACCCAGGCCTCAAACCAAAAGTAGACATTAATAGCTATAATCTAACAGGGCACACCTGAGCAACTAGAAACACCCGTCAGCCAAAAATATGTTCTAATAATTTTGATCACTTGAAACTGGGTGGGTTCAAACTAAAGGTGTTGTTGGTCGTTAAACACATATATATGTAAATACCAAGAAATTAAAGTTGAAATTCTGATCTATTGTCTTATATTCATCTTTAATCTCAAACCAAATGACTTCAGTGTATAGCAAGAACAAAAGAATTGGCCTTGCCGTTCGAACATACTT
Source organism: Ictalurus furcatus (assembly GCF_023375685.1). Classification (NCBI taxonomy): domain Eukaryota; kingdom Metazoa; phylum Chordata; class Actinopteri; order Siluriformes; family Ictaluridae; genus Ictalurus; species Ictalurus furcatus. Next base: position 12,120,314 of record NC_071262.1, read on the forward strand.
TTGGAATGGACTGAAGTACACAAGGATCATGGCTCATTTTTGTACGTTTATCTTTATTTTAAAACTGCTTGTTCTCCAAGTATGAAGCAAATTATTCAGTGTGGGAATTTGTTGACACAGTAGCTTGACATTTGAATGTGGCATCACAACAACGTGCAAACTTTGACAGAGGTAACATGTATCTTTGTGATTTTTGACACCTCAACACCTTCAGAGGGCCCTCTGATGACCTAAGTAAGGGGGGAAGTGGAAGGTTTTAGACTAGCCAAACAGTTGAATATGTATTTCACCTTCTGAAGAGGAGACTGAAGGGGAAAAAAATCCCAAAACAAAGAACTGAAAGAAAGCTGCAGTACAAGCCTGGAAAAGCAACACACACAAAAAAATGCAACAGTTTGGTGATATCAGTGGGTCACCGGGTTGAAGCAGTTATTGCAAGCAGGGGATATGCAACCAAATGTTAAGTGTTATTTACTTTAAGACGATCCGTTCCTATACTTTTGCTCACCTAACTATTGGGTGGTCTATTACAAAAAAAATCTTTAAATATCTCTAAATGAAAATGCCACTTATACTGCTTCTACTCTAAGTATAAAGTGTATAAATAAGTCTTCAGTGGGGGAATTTGTTGAAAACTCAGTGGCTTTTTGAGTTTGCAACAATGTGCAAGCTTCGGCAAAAGCAATGTATCTGTGTAACCACATGACTGAGGAAAAGGAGCATGTGGCTTTGTACTTTTTGACACCTTGACACATCCCGGTAGCCCCTAGGTTGACGCACCCTTCCTTTTTCCTCACCTCACTGGAGCTGCTCTGCACGTGCACCTGGGACATGTAGGCCACCTGGCCGAGAGACTTCATGCTGTCTCCCTCCCAGCCACGCACTGGCTCGGACAGTATCTGCACCTCCAGGTCCTTTCGCTTTCGCAGTTCCTGGCACTGCATCTGAGGGGGGAACAGAGCCACTCAGTAAGAGTACACAGGATGACAATTATATACACTGCTAACAAAAGAAGTGTGAAAAATGTTGCTAATGTAGAAATTATTGATAAAATGTGCCAACAAACAATAAAACTAGCTTGCACAGTGAACGTTGAGCTTTTAATGGAAATAACAGTAAGTAGTAAAACAGGATAGCAGTTAGTTACACAAAGTCCTAAGAATAACATCTGCCAGGAAAATAATGCGCCGAAAATCATCTTGAAATCATGACAGAACCATGACGTAACATTGACATCAGTTGGGCAGAAACTCTGAACCAGTGCTAGTATGGAATAAGGCAAAATTGTCACGGTGTGCTTTTTGTGCCTGATGATGTTATAAAGGTGTTAAAAATTGGCACAACTCTTTTACATATCAGATGAAGATTTTGCGCGTAGTTCTTTTCTGTGCATTTCTGTAGGGGTAGACCAGGTCTAAAGACAGCATGTAAAACAGCAGGGTAGACTACTGAGAATAGAAGGGAAATTCCCTGAAGAGGCAGGAAAATGTAACGAAGAAGTAAGGCGTTCCACAGAACACTCACCTCAAAGCCATTCTTACAAAAAATCAAACAATGCTGAGGTCAGACATAGCCCCAATGAGGATTCTCTACCAAGCAGTAGGAATGACTCACTGAGTCTTCTTTCTTATTTGAGAGATTTTAAATCTTATGGGAAAAGTAAAAAAAAAAAAAAGAAAAGAAAAACTGCTTAGACACAGTTTGTGAACGCCTACTTCTGGAACACAAACACCCACTACACCAAGGTTGTTTTTGGTAATCAACACTGGTCTCAAACTTACCATTAGCTAATAGCGTTTGCTATGCTATCCTACATAACATGCAGTCATGTGAAAAAATAAGTACACCCCATGGAAATGATTGTCATGCGGAGGCAAAAAAATAAACGGTGCCAATAAATAAAGGTGATGCACCTTATAACATTTATCACAATTATCACATTTTGTCGTCATTTTCAAAATTTAAAGTAACAAAGAACTGATCAGTCACATGGAAAAAGTAAGTACACCCATACAATCCATAAAATTAGAATCAGGTGTTCACGATTGGGTGTCTGTGATTAGAACCTGCTTAGAGAGTGCAGGTGGAACCGGTCTTATTTATACCCCTCTCATATCTAGTGTCTGGTGTTCCCTTTGTTATTGAGGTGTGTGGTGTCATCATGCCAAGATCTAAAGAGTTCTGTAAGGCCTTCAGAAAAATATTTGTGGATGCCTATGAGTCTGGCAAGGGATTTAAAAAGATCTATAATTATTTGAAATACATCATTCCACTAATCTACAAAATGACGCAGATTTCAAATGACTGCTGATTTGTCCTGGACTTCCTGTCCCGCAGAAATTCAACCCAAGAGCAGACCATCTGATGCAAAAAGAAGTCTCCAAGAACCCCAAAATTTTATCCCAGGATCTGCTATTAAGTCTTGCAGCTGTTGGTGTCAAAGTGCATGCTTCTACAATCAGAAAGAGATTACACAAATTTGGGCATGGGAGGCATGTCAGGAAAAAGCCTTTGCAAGACCATCTATTGATATTTCTGTTGAAAAAATTATTTAAAAAAAAAAAAGAAGCTAATTTTCCTTGTGTTTTTGTTCAAGTATATCAACTTCATTAATAGGCATTGTTTCAAAGATGATCAAATGTTTGCTTGTCCAAATAGGTCAAAAAAGCCAACAATTTCCATGGGGTGTACTTATTTTTTCACAAGACTGTATAATGAATTAGTCATCAAAATCTGAAGGTTTTGTAATGGGTGTATAATTAGCAGGCTAGCTTTAAACCAAATAAACAGTGGAATAAACAGTGAACAAGTGGAAGTTCACTTTGGTCGATTTGATCACTGCTCTGGAAATGGAAAGTAATACATACATACATACATACATACATACACCTAAAAATACAGTCCAAATACACAACACATACAATCCTCTGGGGGACACTTATTTACAGGCCAGAGTTCAATAAGTGAATAGCTACATACCACAAGATTTTTAAAAGCAATGTTTGCTTTCTGAATGTCACTGTAATCTGGATGGGCTTCCTAAAAATGGAGAAAAACAAAAAACAAAACAGATTGCTTAGGGGAAGCACATCTAAAAGTGAACCTTTTCAGTGGTTGAGGGTTTTTCCACCGGTGTTTACCTCTACATGTCTTTCGAGCTCCTGCAGCAGGGTGGGATATTTTTCCAGCCTCATGAAGGGCTTGCTCAAGCTGGTGGTCAGAGTCAGGATGCCTGGAACACTGGCTCCCTGACTCTCCATGAACTTATCCAGCTCTTCACTGGCAAAAACAAACAGAAAATATCCAAATTAAAACGCTTTTATAATTAATCTCTGATTAATTCCTGATTTTTCCATTACATTTCATGTTCAACACACAATGCTCTCTTACAAGTTCACAGGCATTATGAAATCATTTAGACAGTGTTTCCCAACCGAGTCTCTTCCAGCTTCTAACATGTCTCTGATAGCAGCTACTCAGTGTTCCTGGCTGCTTGGTTTACATCATATGGGTAGGGAATAGTGGAACTGACTATACAAGACCTCTAGGTGGAGCTCTAAATGGGCTGGACTAATGATTTTGCATTTTCAAGAAATGAGCAGTGGCGCTCAGACAGATGCATTTTCAAACAGCCCAAACAAATCTGTGTCCCAACCAAAACCTAGTAAAGAAAGTGGATTGAGAAATCCAAATTGAACTGAAAATGGAAATATCCAAAGAGAAACATCTCTAAAATACATGACGGAATAATTCTGAACGTAAATTTATACATAACCTACAGACAACAAGATTTGAACAGAAACCACAAATAATTTTTGCAATGCTAAAACAGGGTACTGATCCAAAGATTGCAATGTAAAGACAGGTGAACATAAATAAAGAGAGACAAAAAAAAAAGGGTGATAAAATGGTCTACATAGCATTCCATTCACACTTTCAAAACTTATGTGTATATTTTATATTATATAATATGTGTGTGTATATGTGTGTGTGTGTGTGTATATATATATATATATATATATATATATATATATATATATATATATATACACACACACACACACACACACACATATACATACACATACACACACATAATATACACACACACACACACATCACGATATATAGTACTAAAATAAAAGTAATAAACAAATTACTCAAACTTAATAGATTTTGTTGAAAATATAAAGTGTTACATGCATCAATCCATTTTCTGTAGCATTTATCCTACACAGGTTTGCAGGGAGCCTGGAGCCTATCCCAGGGGACTTGGGACACAAGGCAGGGGACACCTTAAATGGGGTGCCAACCCATCACAGGACACAATCTCACACACCTTCACACACTACGAACAATTTGGAAATGCCAATCAGCCCACAATGCATATCTTTTTGGACTGGGGGAGGAAACATGAGCACCCACTGCAAACCCCCACAGCACAGGGGGAACATGCAAACTCGGCGCAAAATGTGCTAACCACTAAGCCACTGTACTATATACACAAAAAGTGCTGTGAAAAAAAGTACTTGCCCCAATCCTGCTTTAATTCTGTTTTTATGTATATCTCATACTAAATTGTTTCAGAAATTAAAACAAAATCTAAGATATAACAAAGTCAACCTGAGTAAACACAAAATACAGTTTTTAAACGTTAATAAGTCATGTCATTTATTGAAGCAAAAAAGTTATCTAATACCAAATGGGTCTGTGGGAAAATGTATTTGTCCCCATAGTTACTAATTCCCCAAATCTATGACACTGCATTCATAATGGGGTTCAGCTGGATTAGACACAACCAGACCTGATTACTGCAAACCCTGTTCAATCAAATCAACACTTAAATAGAACTTTTTCAACAGCATGAAGTTGGTTAAAAGGTCTTACACAGTAACACACAGTGCCAAAATTATGAGGATGAAGGTGATTGAAATTCATCAGTCTGGGAAGGGTTACAAAGCTATTTAAAAGGCTTTAGGACTCCAAATGACCACAGTGAGGGCCGTTATCTCCAAATGGATAAACTCGGCACAATAGTGAACTTTCCCAGAAGTGGCCAACCCTCCAAAATTAGAAGTAAGTGAAAGACTGATTTCGGAAGTGATTGGTTGCAGTTATTGCTGCTAAAGGTGGCACAACCAGATTTAAAGTTTAAGGCTGCAATTAGTTTTTCACATGGGTGATAGGTCTTGGATAACTTTTATTTGCTTCAATAAAATACATTTTTAAAAAATGCATTGTGTTTATTCAGGTTACCTTTATGTTGCATTTCGTTTGAAGATCTAAAGCTATTTAGTATGAGACATGCAAAAACAGAAGAAATCAGTTTATATATATATATATATATATATATATATATATATATACATACACATACACACACACACACTCACACACACACACACACACACACACACACACAATACCACATATTCTACTACAAATGTACATCAGTGTATGCCATAGTGAGAAATGGGGCATATTCTTTTTCTTGAAATACCAACAAGGCTGTGTTGGCATGTCTGCAGCAATAGAGATTTGATTCAATGAAATTTCCTGTGAAGCATGTCTATTTCTAGCAGCGGCTTAGGGCAAACGGTCTACACATGACCTTTACATATACCTTCGAAAATCAGAAGTGCTGAAACAAAGTAATTGTTTTGGTTAAGGTGAAAGACGGCTTTTAGAGTAAAGCAACCAAAGTAAGATGATTCATCACAACACATGCATTCACTAAGAGTACGTGCTATGGAAAACGCTGCAAAAAAGCTGCAACGTGAGATGCAATTTAAGCACACGCTCAATTTCTCCATCAGCAGAACCACATCTATAGATATCCTGTTGGGTTAGAGCCAACTTCCTGTGTTGCCTTGACAGCTTGCTACTGGGTTTAGATTGACAAGTAGGCATGCAGGAAGTGCGTTACCTTCACCAGAAAAAGTGTGAATTTCACATTCATATGCTACAAGGAACACCATGAAAGAAAAACTAGGTGAAAGTATGTTAATCAACAGCATTTTACTCTAACCAGTACAAGACAAAAGCACGCTGGCACCTCCTGGTGGTAAACTGTTGCCATTTTGCTCAAGCTTACCTGCTGTACACTAGAGCAGCATTTAACCAACCTTTTTTCAGTCACAGCCTCCTTTGAAAATGTAAAAAAAAAATTGTGGCACCCTACACAAACACTAATGCTAGACAGCATTAGCTACATGAGGATGAAGCTGATGGTCCAGAAGCATTTCTTTTAAGAAATCTGTCCATATTCTTTTACACTACACACGCATATTCACACTATAATTATTAGAATAAAACACACGCATATGTTACACATAGTGATGTTGACGTGCTGCTGACAGGTCAGCAAGGGGGGTCGAGGAGGAGGGAATTATTTTCTTATATATAATTGAAATATTATTATTATTATTATTATTATGTGTGTCTGGAATGGATTATCCAATGGGAATAATGGGCACTGACCCAAGGGGAAGAAAAAATGTTCTTTTCTTTTCCTTTTTTTTTTTTACATTGCTGAAAACAGAGGGCAATGTCTGGTTGGGGCACACAAGATTAAAAAAAGACGCTTGCTCCTTAAGGCCGTAGGGAGTACGGCGCCTGACAGTAGCTTCTGTTATTACTGCAAGCTGATAATGTACAACAATACTGAGGTGCAAATAGTATCTGCCACTATTTATAAGTAAAAATAACATCTAACAACCATTTGTACTTATTGCAAAGAACTTCTACTTTTATATAGTGTAAATAGAACATATCGCTATTTATACACGATATTGTGCCCAGGGGCCTCTGAATTCTTAATCCGAGCCTGATGTGTGGGTGTGTCTCTCCTATTATTTCTATGTCTGTGTTATTATTTCAGACATTTTTCATATATATGAAATGTTTTATACATATTTTAGCATTTTAGAAATGTTTGAAGGATTTTTACACCTGAGCACCCCTGCTCTCATTAGACGGCACCCCAGGTTGCCACGGCACCCCGCTTGGGAAACACAGTTTATATTATATACACCCATATGCTGGAATTCTATAGATAAGAATATCTGAATTTCTTAGGTTTTAATATATATCTGTATATTTTAAAACCTAAGAAATTCAGATATTCTTATCCATAGAATTCTAGCATATCGGTATACATCACACTTCTTCTGTACATTACACACCTCAAATTAGAAATGTTTTACTGGTTTTAGATTAAAAAAATTTTTTTTTGCAAATATTGCAAATGTATTCTTTATAATGTGTTTTCCGACCAGAAAACCAACCAAGATCGGTTAAGAGACAAGTCAATTTCTGTTCTCGAAACTTTTCACTGTACTGAAAAACTGAAACAAACATAACCGTGATTCCCAAATTACTCTAGTCTACTTTGACAGGACTAACCTGTGGTCAGTGAGTACAGCCACTGCAGAAGGGTGGCTGGAGCAGTAGGACAGGTACAGCATACGGATCTGGCACATCATGTTCATGTAACAGCCACCGATGCGCTGCTGGCCTTCAGGCATCCTGAGGCAGACACACACGTGAAAAAGATAAAGAAAAATATAAATAGATTTTGGTATCTGTACACAGGTTGGCAGTATTCAGGGTTCCAAACGGCAGTTTAGTGTTTGCCCTCTCCAACACACAACTCCAGGAGCTATTGGCGCTTTACTACTGACACTGTGCCAGAGCTGGTGTCTAATACTGAGACTTTCTATTGCTGAAGAGCCGGTTCTCTGTATGCAAAATGAGTTTGTACTATTAAACACTTTGCAAGAAGTATAGAGGTGTGTGTGTGTCGGACTGTTTTTAATCCCACTCCTACCCTATCCTGGTGTATTTAAATTTGAACATTGAATATATAATGTTAATTCAGTATACAACACGGGAATATTTTATATTTTATATATTATATATACACACACACACACACACACACACACATACATATACATATACATATACATATATATATATATATATATATATATATATATATATATATATGTATGTATGTATGTATGTATGTGCCAAATACTTTCATCAGTTTCCAAACTCCATAGAGTTGAACATGGTGGAAAAACCTCTATGATGCTGCTGGAGACATTGCATCCTCTGTCAATTGGACCATTATTGCCTTACTACATTAACTATAGATGATATCCTAATATGAGTTAACACAGATGACTATTCCAACCATACGATGACTTACGAGTATGACAATCTGGCAGTACATCATGATGCATGATTCATTTTTAGGTCAAAACTCACTTGCTACATTCCTCCAAAGTCGCACAGAGTCCCTGTTGGAAAGTGAGTATTTCCTCCAAGTTCCCACATAAACTGCTGCTCTCTGCACTTGAAACCCTGAAAAGTGCACACGCAGAGTTTTCACTGACAGAAAATCCTCAAATGGTAAACAGATTACATATAGGCATATGACAATAATTGGTTTTACACCACAGCGTTGCGGAATTCTCAAATCTGATTGGTCAGAATGTGTTAATTTTTAATAGGTAAATCGCAAGTTTATGTAAATGCCCTCATTCGATTATATTACTGTTTCTATAGTAACACCTTACAGAGGGACTTGTATAGTGGACTCTCAACATAAATGGGTTTAAAAAGCATGTGTACTCAATAATAAGCTACGGTGTTTTGGTGAGAAGACTTATTTAACATTTTTGGAAGCCGTCTCCAGTGTCAGTGCTTTAGAACAGTCAGAGGTAAAGCTGTAGTTTTACGTTTTCTTTTCTTATGCAACAGGGGTGTGAACTTTAATAAAATATTTATCAAGGCACTTGACTCTCCTCTGTAGGGTGATTTCTTGGGACATTCCAGGCCCTTGCTATGAGCCTAAGGTGTGGTATCATCCTCTCCTCATGCCACTGATTTAAAGCTCTCCTGCTCATGGCCCATTTCCTCTCTATCGTTTTTTTTCTCATGTTCTTCCCTGTCTTTCTTTGTTTTACAATTTGATTCTCAAACATATAATTAAGTATGTTATGTAATATGATACTAAAAATCACTTCCGTAAGTATATATTAATTTTTAAAACATGCATTCACTTTACATAAACCCTCTTTAAATGTCCTGATTAGCTGTTCTAGTTTACCAATATATTAGTGCTAGAGTAGGACAGAAGAATAAAAATGCTCCGAGTAAAAACAATATAAATATTTAAAAAATTAATTTCTGGATTTTATGCTGTGCTTTTAACATTGTGCTTTCATATATGTAACATTTACAAAATCGAATTCTTCTTCGAGAAACTGTCATTTCACTTAACATTGGTTCTCACTTTCCTACTTTTGAAATGAAGTATGCCAGTCCTCCCGTCTTGTCTTGGTAACAATGGCTAGGATTACATGCACATAATATATATTTTGATATATATTGAATTATCACTTTGCTTGTATTTTCTCATTTGTAAGTTGCTTTGGATAAAAGCGTCTGCTAAGTGAATAAATGTAAATGTAAATATTCTGTTTAAAGTCTATATTTGGGTTGCAGCCATATTCCGAATACAGTGTTTATTTGCATATAGGCATCAGATTATTCCTGTATACATGGTTGTTATAAATACACCCGAGTTGCCATCTCCAAATACCTACCCTACAGGTAAGAATCTGTTAGCACACACAATTCCTTGCGGACTGAACATGCGCATACATCTCCTTTCAGTGGATTTACTGAATAAGGTGTTTGCATGCAATAAATTTCTGATTAAAACAGGCATATTCCAGGGGTGAGAATCAGAATAGTCTCTTAATCAGAATCGGGCTGCAATGTTTTACATGACTCAATACTAATTAGAATATTGCCAAATTCTGATTAATATCAGAATATTGATGTGCATGAAAGTAAGTCAGTGACAAGCTGTATTTTTTCATGCTATTAACTTTGAGAGAAAAAGAAAGGCTGGTGAGGGAACAACTGTTTATCGCTGCTATGATGTAAGTGATAACAGGGACTAACTTGTTTTTTGATGTTAAATGCAACTACAAACTTTTATAAATTAAACTTAATAAAAACTTTAATAAAAAAAATGATTAGCCTTGGCAAAATGCTGCGATATAATAGAAATACAACTATTTTCTGATGTGCTACTATGGAAAAATTCCACTGTGAGAAGAATAACTCTGTGTCGGGCCACATCACACCACCCCATCATTGATTACTTTACTATAACAGCATGCCCTGTAATGTTTTCTACATTACATATGATACTACAGTTGCAATCAAAATTATTCAACCTCCATTGCAAATCAGGTTTATTGTTAAAATGTACAGATGTTCAGCTGTTTGCAATGAACAAATCAAACAAAAGCAATTGAAATAGTTCAACACAACAAATGCTTCAAGTAGTTTCCCCATATTCAACTGAAAATGCAACTTATAATGATTTCACCAGTCTCAAAATTATTCAACCCTCCGAATAGAATCCCTCACAACAGCACAAATATGCAAACCAAGTGTTGTCTCAAGCACACCTGATGCAGCTATTCAAGGGCTTCATAAGGTGGGTACTGAATGCAGAAGGTTTCCATGTTAGAACTACAAGACGTACACCACTACTGACCCAAAAGCACAAGAAAAGTCAGCTCAAAATCATAAATAAGCCACAGAAGTTTTGGGATTCTGTTCTATGGAGCAATGAAACAAAACTGGAACTTTTCAGCACGATGGATCAGCGGTATGTCTGGAGGAAGAAGAATGAAAAAGAACACTCTGTCCACAGTCAAGCATGGTGGTGGCTCGGTGATGCTCTGGGGCTGCTTTGCATCCTCTGGCACTGGAAACCTGCAGCGTGTGGAGGGTAAGATGGATTCATTGAAGTATCAGGAAATCTTAGGAGAAAACGTCATGCCATCTGTGAGGAAGTTGAAGCTTAGGCGTCATTGGACCTTCCAACAGGTCAATGATGCCGAGCATACCTCAAATTCCACCAAGGCTTGGTTGTAGAAGTCATCCTGGAAGAAGGGCCATCATAGTCACCTGACTTGAACCCCACAGAAAATCTCTGGTGGGATTTGAAGAAGGCGGTCGCAGTATGCAAAACCAAGAATATTACTGAACTGGAGGCCATTGTTCATGAGGAATGGGCTAAGATTCCTCAGGAACGCTGCCAGAAGCTATGCATCTCGTTTGCAGCAGGTCATAACAGCAAAAGGTGCTCTACTAACTATTAAAGATGCTTGCCATGAAGGGGTTGAATAATTATGAAACTGGAGAAATCAGAAGTTGCATTTTCAGTTTAAGTTGCATTTTCAAACTTTAAACCAACTTGTTGCTAGCCCAAATTATCCAGTTGGTTAATTAGTCATTTCTATTATATTTTCCTTAAAAACAAAACAAACAAACTTGATAAATTCTATACTAATGTAACCAGCTAGCAATTGAGTAAAGAAATGTAACATGCACAGTGCACTAGCCATTATTATTATTATTATTATATATAATGACCCAAAAGAAACAGGTTCATGTAAATGTGTAGCAATGTTTAAATATAACCTTCAATAGATAATAAAAAAAAGTTAAGTTACATATTAAATGGTGTGATCTCTTGGTAAGTTCTTGCTTACTTGTCACTGCCCTGTAGAGGTCGCAGATAGCAGGTGAGAACCGTCTGGAGGTCTTTCACAAACTCACGCTCGTGCTCCAGGATGTCTTGTACCACCTAAGACACAACAACATCACACGCATGTGGTCTTTCCCCAGAAGTCATTAACTCCTTTGATTTGACCTTGTATCCGGATACAATTAGACTTCCTCGTTTGGTTGAGGGAACTCACCACACTGTAGTAGTTTTTGGTCAGCTGTGGAACATCGAACCCCTTCACCGCTTTAGGCGAGATTGGTTTCTCTGAATAGAAGAAATAATAAAAAAAAAAACATGCAGAATGAAGAAATGTTTTAAAAATAACACATTTATGACTAATACAACCAATGCAGTCAATATCACTATTAATTAATATTATTATAATTCATGTCAGTTTTTTTACAGAGGATAATTAAAAGCAACAGTTGACCTATGTGCTGTACAACGACTACGAAAGAAAAACAAATAATAAACCATACACAATATAACAAACTACAACAACAAAACACACAACATAACACACTGTAGAACAATAACATACAACACAGTAAATCAGTATTGATTATAAGCTAAATAAAAGAGATATGTTTTTATGTACGAGCGGTTCTAATAAAAACAGGGATACTATTTCAAAGCTTAAGTTCAGCTACAGAAAAAGCACCGTCACCTCTTCATTTCAGTCTAGACTTTGGGACAATTAATAATCTCTGGTTGGAAGACCTAAAAGATCTCACCGGATGGTGTTCAGTCAAAAGGTGAGAGAGATATGATGGTGGGAATCCATTTAAGTATTTAAAAACAAGGAGTAACACTAACTTCAATTCTGTAAAAAACTGGCAACCAGTGCGGAGAAACTAAAATAGTAATGATATGTTCAGGTTTTCAAACACCAGTCAGTAGCCTGGCGGCAGCATTTTGAAACATGTGGAACCGAGAGATGATTAGCTAACACAAATATAAAGAGAATTACAATAGTCAAGCCTTGAAGAAATAAGAGAATAAATCACCCTTTCAAAGTTTTCCAAATAATTTCACTTTGGCCAAGACTCGAAGGTGGAAAAAAAAAAAGAAAATAGAACTAATAAAACAGAACTAATTTGTCAACCTACATTTACCACAAACCTTTTTTAACAAAAGGAGACAAGTCACCAACATTTCGATTTGGTCTTCCAAGGGCTTCAGAAGGCTCAAACACAATTATCTCCGTTTTCCTCTCGTTCACGCATAAAAACAATATTTAAAAACATCCAACCCTTTACATCCGTGAGACAGGTCAAAGAGAGTCTAAACCATTCTTATTGCGTCTCGGGGCCAATAGATTTGGGTATCATCTGCATAAGAATGAAAAGACATACCGTGTTTATTCAAAATAGAACCTAAAGGAAGCAAATACAAGGAAAACAAGATAGGAGTGAGAATAGAGCCTTGGGGAACACCACAAATAAGAGGAGCTGCATGAGAAGAAAATTCACCAATATTAACTGAAAACCTTCTCTTTTTAATTCATAGCAATAATATTAATAAGGGCATCAAAGAGTCAAAACGTTCTTGCATTTATGTCCATCAGTGTTCTGTCACTAAAATACCCAGCATGCATTATGCAAACTTGTCATTCAGATATCGGAAATCTTCAGCACAAATAGAATTAATGGTACAGCACCTGTGAGAAAGAACTACTAGCCAGTCATAGTATGGTTGGCTACATGTGTCAGATAAAAAAATAAATAATGTTCCACTAAAACATAACTTGTCACACAATGCTTGTTGTATACCCCCCCATACACAACCCCCCGCCCCCTTGTTGCAGAAGGCTTGCAACATGAAACAACCATGGCGTGCTAAATACCAAGATGTGTTACCAAAGTGATACCAGAGTGTTATTCGCCGTTTTGTGGGGGGGTTGTACAGTTTTGCAAAAAGTGCTTAAGCAATCAGAAAGGAGAAAAATGATACTGATGTACTTCAGAGTTACTGAGATCACAAAGGACACCAGAATCGAGCCACACACTGTAAACAAATGACTTACCAAGTGAAAATATCTAGAATATCTTGAATTTATCTAGCATGTCCTATTGTACAATTACAATACACAGCATATAAGATTATTAAGCCTATTTCGAGATTTTTTTTTCCCCTCAAGCTTGAAATTGTCTTATTCTATTGCCAGATAATCTTGCGTATTACAAAGTTATTTCTAGAAAGAAGGAAAACTTATCTGCCAATAGAAAAAAAGGAGAGAGTTTAAGGCATGAAATTATTAAAGTGTTTTGAAATGAAGATAGCGGTCTTATTTGTGTTATATACTAATCTCTGGGATATTAGATACCTTTATTCAAGGTATCGTCACTTGTTAAAACAACAAGTAGTGTAGTGTATCGTTACCCACTCGGCCTCAAAGAACAGAATTGGAGCTGAGCCAAAATAAGGTAACTTGACTTTAGCTTTTGGTTTGAAGCATTATTTTAATATATTATATATATATATACACACAGTGCCCTTCACTAATATTGGCACCCTTGGTAAATATGAGCAAAGAAGGCTGTGAAAAATTGTCTTTATTGTTTAAACTTTTGATCTTTTGTTTGAAAGAATGCACAAAAAACACTCTGCTCTCATGGATATCAATCAATTGCAAAGAAAACACCGGTTTATAAAAAACAAAACAAAACAAAAAAAAAACACACACCGTTAAATATAGGTGTGCAACAATTATTGGCATCACTATGAATTCATATGAGAAAAATATATTTGAAGTATATTCCCATTGATATTGTAAATTTTTTTGGTACACCTCGTTGACTAGGGACAGGAAATTGGTCATAGGGGTATAAATATGAGGTACCACATAGGCCAAATTCCCTTAGTCATTCATAGCATATAAGAAATAGTTATAAGAAAATAGCTAAAGCATTGAAAATTACCATTTCCACCATCAGGGCAATAATTAATTATTTAAGATCCAGTAAACTGGAAATGCCTGTACTCTCATCCAAAAACAAACTCAAGCGTCTTCAGTTTGTTAGACACTACTGGAACTTCAAATGGGATCGAGTCCTATGGTCAGATGAAACCAGAGGTGGTTTTGGTGCACACAGAGTGGTAGCCATATGGAAAAGTATCTCATGCCCACGGTTAAATATGGTGGTGGCTCTTTAATGTTTTGGAGCTGTTTTTCTGCCAGAGGACCTGGACATTTTGTTAGGATACATGGCATCATGGACTCTATCAAATATCAACAGATATTAAATGAAAACCTGAATGCCTCTGCCAGAAAGCTTATAATGGGCCGTGTTTGGATCTTCTAGGACAATGATCCAAAACATACATGAAAATCAACACAAAAATAGTTTACTGACCACAAAATCAAGGTCCTGCCATCGCCATCCCAGTCCCCTGACTTGAAAGCCATAGAAAACCTGTGGGATGAACTGAAGAGGAAATTCCACCAGCGTTTGAAGGATCTGGAGAGATTCTGTATGGAGGAATGATCTCAGATCTCCTGCCATGTATTCTCCAACCTCATCAGGCATTATAGGAGAAAACTCAGAGCTGATATCTTGACAAAGGGAGGTAACACAAAGTATTGGCTAAAAGGGTGCCAATGTACACCTATATATAACAAAGATTTTAAGTTTTGATAAACCTGTGTTGTTTGCAATTGTTTGATATCCATGAGAGCAGAGTATTTTTGTGCATTTTATTAACAAAAGATCAAACAGTTAAACAATAAAGACACACACACACACACACGTTTTATATATATATATATATATTAATTATATATATATATATATATATATATATATATATATATATATATATATATATATATATATAAAATATATTTAGAAAGCCTGGTCTAACATGGTTTAAATTTTAACTTTGCCTTCCCCTTTGTATGCTGCAATTCTGCATCCATGTACTGTGGCTCGAACAAGTATTGTGCAATAATTAAAAAATACATTAAAAGAATTAAACAATCATAATCAGCCCACTGACCATTTTGGAGAACTGTATCAGAGACACACAGTGCCTTAATGTATGGTTGAAAGGACAGATGTTTGATGAACATGACCTTGGTTTGGAAGACTGACCATGAAGGATTGTGGAATACAAGTTTGGAATGACAGACAGAACATGACCTCTCATACTGGACTGGGTTACTTACCACATGGTTTGACCTCTCGGACATAGTTGCTGGGGAACCAGCCAGTCTTGCCATTGAGCGTCCCCTCCCACCATCCACCCTCCTCCTGCCGGGTGACATGGATCAGCTCGCCCTTGCTGAATGAGAGCTCGTCCTCGTTGTTCTGCTTGAAGTTGAAGCGTGCCTTCACCATCAGCTGGCTACCTGCTCCATTTTCTGACATCTCCTGCATCCGATTGCACACAGATTGTTGTGTGTTTAGACATATAGGCTATTACTGAGACCTTTAGTTTCATACACTGGTCTTAGGTCTTACCACTGCTTTTGATTGTCTACGCAAGGATTTGGACTTTGAGATGGATGATGTCGAGATCGACAAACTAGGAACAGAGGAGCTGGACTGTGGACATGGCCTCTCAGTACCACGATCTAGCAAGAGGAAGAGGGGGAGAGAGAGAGAGGAAGAGGAAGAGAGAGAGAGAAATGATTTCAGAATTGGGCTGTAACTGAATACAAAAACATAATACTTATATTCCACCAATGAGGAAGCAGTATTCAGAATACAGTTACAGCAGCTTATCATTTTTTAAAAGAATTCTTTTATTTGCACCACTTAAAAAAAGATGACAGTTACTTTTAATTCTAAAGGATACTGTGACTGAGGTGTTGGATGAGTCTTTTCAAAATGTATTCTGAATATATATCTATTTTAATGTATTTTATAAAATATGTTACTGAATACATTTAAGACTGTGTTTTCAGCCTTTATATTTACAAGTAAGCAGATCAGCGCTTGGCATTTGTTTTTTCGTGACTAAACAAATCACTGCAAATCTGCACGTCTTTAAACATGGAGAATGAAACGGTTTCATTTTCTTATTCAAAAAGTGTTACTGTTGTGTTGTTTTTTATCTTTTATAAATGCAGCTAGTAGTAACATCATTATTTCGGTTTGATTATTTGTATTGATTCATTCAGTTCTTTTCAGTAGATATGCTAAAAAAAAATCCAATAACATTTGAGTTCATTTTACTTGGCTTACAATGGTTGAACAGTATGTCCTTCATAAAAGCTTTATATGACATTTGAGCAGTACAACAATGCTTTGTACCCCTTTCCAGTTAAACTTCAGGTCTCTTTAGCTCCTACATACTCAGACAGTCTTCTCATATGAGCGGTATTCATACCACTCTTTCCACAATTCTCTCGTTTCCTCCTCTCTCTTTGTCCACAACGGTTAGGTACCAATAACGGATCTACAAGACTGACTGATCTGAAAGACTGTAATCAAACATTTACACACAGGCACCTCCAAACGCACGCTGAATATCAGAAGGCACAGTCCTGCTTTCATGCTTTCAGCCCTGAAAGGCTCAGTCTGGACTGCATGCTGATAAAGAATAAAGCAGTGCACTGTCTGTTACATTTGCTGTTTCTGTCTCCTAAGGCTATAGATGGCAAGACCATTTAGTTTCATATTTTGAACAGAACGCTGCTCTGCAGGGGCCATCATGCCTCCAGATTACCTCTCTGTTTCCCACAGTGCTGCCCTCCACCTGCTCTGACTACATAATCAGAGTATAGTAAAATAGGCTTCTGAACACCTCCATCTCCAGACCTGTGTGTGGTATGAATGAAGATGCTCAACCAACCTACACAATAACAATAAACCTGATTAAGAATAAATATGTACCACATTTTCTCTTCACTCTGCGTGCCAATTCACCAAACACACAATTTGACTCTTCTACCGTCTGTCCAATCCTTCTGTCAACTTTCTGTTCACTTGGTATGTGCATAAAGCCATGTGTTTTTTTTTTCTTAACCAAGATTGCACTATAGCTTCATATCATATTCATAAACGTTAGGCCATTTCACTGCGAGTCCCTTCATGCATAAAGAGCTGCAAGCCAGTGTGAGAGCGAAAGAGAGAGACTTGTGCAACACACTCTGTCCTGCTCAGCAGGCTGTGAGAGTAAAGGGCACAGAATCCATGTGCTTGTGCAGATGCAGTCATTTGCTCAAACAGACTGCTCAATAAACAACTGTCTGTTGGCCAGAGCAGAAATGGGCAGCTGCTGCAACTTGAATGTGAGGCTCCATTCACACTGGCAGGGGCTCTCAATGTTTTTTTTTTTTTTTAAAACCCGTATTTAACATGATCCACAGACCCCTTCATTATAGCTACTCAATGTTTAATCATTTATTTATTCTATGAGCGTAGCAGTCAACTATTCAAACTACTAGGCTCATTATATAAACACGTACAATAATATGTTGACTCTTTATTAGAGCCATTGAGCATTTTATTAAAACTGACATTAGATTCTAGACATTATTTATATGCATACTTGGTTTTTTTTTTTATTGAGGTTTGGATTAAACTCATTAAATTCGAGTGACACGCCAAACATGCTAATAACATTTACATTGCATATTCAGACCCCCTTATTCAGACCAACTTACATATATCTCATACAACTGAGCCGTTGAGGGTTAAGGACCTTGCTCGAGGGACCAACAGTGGCAGGGTGGCAGTGCTGGCATTTTAACTCATGACCTCAGTAGATCAATGTCTTAACCACTGAGCTACCACTGCCCTAACTATATCTATCTATCTATCTAATTAAAAATATATATATAATAATAATAATAATAATAATAATAATAATAATAATAATATATATATATATATATATATATATAAACAGTATGCTGCTGCTGCTGCTACTGGGAAGAAGAAAAAAAATCACATACCCCGTCTATTCTTCACGGACCCCTAGGAATCACCGAACACAACTCTGAGAACCATGGCTATACAGTAACGAAGTCTTCATACTGATATGAAGAAGCAAATCTTCCCTCCAAACTAACACCTTCATTTACGTATTCTACCCCTGTGCCTCTTATTGTATTGATGCGAACAATAAATATGATCTAATTTAACAACTGATGTCAGGGAAATCGGCTCACTGCAGGCACTATAATGGCCAAACGTATGTGGACATCTGACCATCACACCCATATATGGGTCTTCCAAAAACTGTTGCCACAAAAACTGAAGGACACAATTTTTAGAATGCTCATGATCCAAAACATACAAGGTGGAGGTAGTGTCATGGCACGGGCCTCCATAGCTGCTTCTGGAACACTAATCTTTATAGATGATGTAACTTAAAATTGTAGTAGCAGAATGAATTCAGACATTTACAGGAACATTCTGTCTGCCAATTTACAGAGAAATACATCCAAATGAATCAGTCAGAGCTTTATCATGCAGCAAGACAATGATCCAAAACATACTGCCACACTGCCAACTCAACAAAGGACTTCATCAGGGGGGAAAAGTGGAAGGATTTAGACTGGCCAACTCAATCACCAGACCTTAAAACAATTGAGCAGCATTTCACCTTCTGAAGAGGACACTGAAGAGAGAACCCACCCCAGAACAAACAATGAAAGACGCTGCGATAAAATCCTGGAAAAGCAACACAAAAGAAGAAACCAACAATTTGGTGATGTTAACGAGTGACAGGTTTGATGCGGTTATAGTAAGCAAGAGATATGCAACCAAATATTAAGTGTTATTTACTTTTTAATTTAAGTCTTATCTGTTCCTATACTTTTGCTCGCCTAAATATTGGGTGGTCGATATAAAAAAGGTTCTATGTTTTGCGTTGTTTAACACATCTAGATGTAAACACCAGGAAATAAAAGCTGAAATCCTAACCTCTCGTCTCATATCCATCTTTTGATCTCAAACCAAAAATGTCTTTGGTGTATAGCACAAACAAACGACTTGGAATTGCCGTTCCAATAGTTTCAGAGCGGACTGTATTTTAAAATCAACCACTTCACAATAGCATCCTAGATAGAGGGGATCTTTCAAGACGACCATAATTTGCATGCTGATATAGACTGAGTTCACCCGCGAACATTTCAATTATTTTCTGTACCAAAAAAATATATATAAATGCATTAGACTCAGACTTCTTTGCCTTTTCTATTGTCTATAGAAAATGATGTTTTGGCTTAATTCTTCTCACCGTGGCAGTGGTAGAATGAGAGGTATAGAGAAAAGCTCTTTAGCATTTGTTTCTGTTTTTTCGCTCTTTCTGTTACTTAACAGTCTTAAAATGTGACCATGCCTCTCATACTCTCATAATCCTTCGGTCTTAGCAGCACATCACAGTCAGGATCAAGTGTATTTTCACTTTATCCTTATCCTTAATTTGATTTGTCAGGGCTTGAGCAACATGATATTATTGGATTAATTGTGAATTCCACAATCTGCCAGATAGCACATGAGCAAAATATGAAGTTGTGTGCCAAAAAAACTAACTAAACCCATAACGAACAGCGCAATAATACCAAACCTTCTACCAAATCCATGACAACACGACTGATACTGATCATATGGAGGGTTTGGGAAGAGCCGAATCAAAGGTCGAATCTAAATGTAGTTGGAATGCTGTGGGGGACTTTGGGAAGGATGGATGTGCAAGAAAGCCCTCTAACATTATAGTGTTAAAGCAGGGCAAGGCTAAAATTCCAGTCAAACAGCTACAGGAATACATCCACTACTTCCACTATGTTCATATAAAATGTTAAATCAATTTTAAAAATACACGAGGTACTTACTCTGTACTTTTATATTATTACTGTTGATCTTATTCATATTATTTTATTGTTTATCTTCTTAATATTATTTCTTTTCTTGTATTTTACTCTTATTGTTAAGCACCAGTACACCAAGACAAATTCCCTGCACATGTAAACCCACAATACTCGGCAATAAAGGTGATTCTGATAAGAATCACGCATGCCAAGTAAGCACTTGCACTGGATTTCCAGTAAACTTACTCAGAAATCTCACACAAGAAATAAGGTCAGCTTCAATCGCGGACATGAGGCACAGGAAACAAGAACGTTTCAGAATGTTTTACATCAAAAGAACATTGTTTAGGCCAGAGTTCAATACACGGGATTTAAAGCCTACAACCTTGAAATACAGTACTAGTTCGATTTCATACTTCATACACCCTCTGGTAGCGGATCACACCCTAACCACTGACCAACCTATGACATACACGGATGATTCATAATTGTCACACGTATCATAAAAACTAATTTTATCGTTTGCTTCAAAGGCAGTTAGACAAATTATATATTAAAAATGATGAGACAGCCGGGCCAGTGCATTTATTTTGGGTCATGGATTTGAAGAGCAGGAAATGTATTAATAGTCTAGCCGTGAGCAATGCAAACACAGGTTCAGTTTGTTAACATAGTGGTGCATAGCCTGACCAAAAAAATCACGTTCAAGCTGTAAAAACAATAACGTGTAACACGTTCAACCTACATATTGCCGATTTATACAGGTGTGTCTCATAGCATATTGGGATGGAATTTCAAGGGAAAATCTGTAGCTCAAAGCTAAACATTGCTCAGTGATAATTTACAGCATTGCTGAAACAGCTACTCATCCTGCTTTATTTTATGAGACACCTTTAGTGAGAATTGAAGCAGAAAATCACTATATAATGTAAGATATGTCATGATCATTGCGAGACAATTACCTTGAGTAGCGATGTTTACTGCTGACAGTGTGGACAGAACCTTGCTAAAATTCTCACCAGTGTATAAGCTCTCTGGTTCAAAACCCTAGAAATGAAAAAGAAGAGAGAAAAAAAGATAGTGAGAAACACTAAATGAAACAGGAATCAGAGGTCAAATGCAAAAAAAAAAACTTCAGTGTATACAGTCAGAAAAGTGGAAGCTGAGTATAAAGTCGTACAGCAATATAACAACATTGAGAAGCATACAAGATGCCTCCGAATCGCTGTCCAGCCTCCGACGTTCACAGGCCGCTATCCTTTTTCTTCCAACAGGTTAGGTTTCATGTTTTAAATTAAACATCATAAACAGAGAGTTTACATGGTACACTGAAGTGCATCAGTCTTCTTATCTGTTTAAAAACCCTTCAGCAGTGTTGCACGGGACAAGATGAAGACTTAAACAACGTTACTGTGCTCTGTGAGGCAAGTTACTGTTGGAATTGTTTTCACATCACAACTTGCTTTGGGCATGACTTGGCAAAGACTTTATCGAGCTCACACTTTAATCACACAACTTAGCATTTCTCTCCTTTCGCAATATGTCCAGTACAACGTGCTTTAAAGAATCAAATTTAAAACCCCTTTAAAAAAAATTCACTCATTTTAAATCCTAATCATATAATTAAAAATGTGAATTATTTTAAACATTTTAAGTGTTTGGTGCATAGTTAAATCAAAATCAAAGATCTACAGAAGCTGAAAACAAAATACATGACTTTCCAAATGGCCAAATTACGTTGATCATTTCCTTCCCTATGGCTATGAAGATGAGCGGCTTGGCCAAATTCCTCCCTTTCCTACATCTGAGAGATGCTATCTTTAAGACTGCTAACTGAGTGTCCTTGTTTTGATTTTTGGTGGTTTTTTTTGTTTTTGTTTTTAGATGTGTAGCTCTCATGTTATCCATTCATCAGCAGATTGGCACTTGGCGCTCACTGTCAAACGTTAGACTACAAAAAGTTGGATTTTCTTCTTGGCATTTACTGGTAAATTGTATGCTTATCTCCACACTTTCATTCCAGTATTTTACCATCAGTATAACATTTTATTTACCACGTTCCCAGGGTTATTTAGAGAGTTTAATGTCCTTCTAAGTAACAACATTAAAAGTATTTTAAAAAATAATAATTTTTTTTTTTTTAAATTGTAAAATACTGTATCATGCCCTATTCACAAACATTCTTTATCATTTACTTTTACAGGACAGACAATGCATGTACATACAAGCACCCACACAAACATGCTAGCTAAACACATAGCGAATGGATTCCTGGCTTAGAAATGCTAACCTGGAGCAAGTGAACAGCAAAAGCAGACAAAACTACACAATGACTGAAATTCAAAGTGGCCAGATGTGGGACTGTTAACTTAGTGAGTTAGCTGAGTACTGATACTATCTGGATGGGTTGACAACATAAGTAGACCAAAAAAAAAAAAGGCAGTGGTTAATCATGAAATGGAATATAATCATATTTTGAAAACACTACACATGTAATATAACTACAGAGGTCACTACCAATAATTTCAGAATATCTGCTCCCGAGCCCTTGTCCAGATGGCTTCCTCATGTTCAATGACTTGCTACACTTCACTGAGTGGACAAAAATGGTAAAAGGTTAGCTAAAGGGTTAGCATGCGTCTAGGAAAAATGTGTCAAAACATTCCAAAAGCAAAAAAATGCACTGCCAAAATGCGCCTTAAATAGCCGGGATAAAATGGAAGGAATTCCAGATTTTCATTAGTAGGAAAGGGCCAGATTTTTTTTAATCACATCTGGTGTAATTCTTAATATTTTAGCTGCTGAAATTTTGCTTGTTCATCTGGTAATTTTGTGGAATACTTCCGACACAGAATGAAGTCTTTAGCCTTACTGCACACTCAACACTAATAAATGGCCATAACAGCTGGACTAGGCAAATGTGTATGACAAACATTTTAACAAATTCAACTCTTATAACTAGGATAAAGTAAAAGAAATGTAATGTATATGCGTAGGAACATTAAGCCACATCACAAAAAAAGAGATGTGAACTGATAAAGTCTGAATAATAATAAATAAGACAGCTGTTGCACTACTTTTACTTTGCTTCCGCTTTGAAGAGTTCCCCCAAAAAACAGAAGCGAAAGTTGGGCAAGTGGCTTCTTTCTCCAGTCACATGGTTTACATCTTCTGTGAGAGGCAGGTGACGGACCACTTCTCAGGTCTCATGTGTTCGACTTAAAAACACGTGGTCCATCTGCATTGTAGCATCCCATCCTGCTAGCATTTCAAACAATAAAGTATTGCTAATATTGGACGTACCCAGCGTGGAGTTTTTTTTTTAATCGGTACAAAATCTGGGAGGCAGCTTTAGAACCGGACCAATGACAGTACTGAGTGCAGGACCGGGGGGTTGGGGCAGAGAGTGTAGTCTGTGAACAGAACTTTCAAATATAACTTTTACAGTTAAAGCACAGATACAACCAAAACACCTCGAAATCCTGGCATGTCACCGCTAGTCCAACCTCCCTTTCCAGGTGATAGTGCTGCCTGGACATGTTGAACCTCCAAACTGGAACCAGCCCTCCCATTTTGGGGAGGAAACGGCAGGCCCCGAATACATCACAGCCGTTTACTTTGGCATATTGAATACCTAAGACGTTCTGTCACAATTCAGTTCTCCTCATTTCTATTAGTATTTGAATAATTCAAGTCTCCTCTTGGCGGGACTTCACAATGTAGCTTGCAAACTCCTGCTTGTAAAGTGTCTGCATTCAGTACATGCCATAGGTAACAGAAAATACACTATAAAATGCAATTTAATAAACATGCACTCTTTAAATTTTATATATATATAAGAAATAGCTGTAACCAGCTCAGCTTCAGAGAAGATGTGATGATTCGCAAACAGGCCAAGAAAGACAAACAGTGATAAAGCAGCATACATAATGATTAAAAATTAACGTACTGCACCTATATTTACACATTTTCCCACGTGCTCTGAAAACATTTCCCATGTTTCCCTAAAAGTATTGATCTTAATTCTTGTACAATTGGCTCGACCTGGAGGAAGAATTACGGTACACATCCCTCACATGATGCTTGATGGCTTGTAAACTAGACAGTTAATCAAAACACATCAGTCCATGGATATGATAAAACACATTTTTATCAGTTTATCTAAACCGAGCAATGTCAGTCATGTACAAAGTTGTTCTAAGAGCAATCACTAATAGTACTTTTTATTTATTTTATCTGACTTGTATTTATTATTATGCAGATAGGTCAAATATACGCAGAGAATATTTCTCTCGCTTTATTCCTGCTGAGATTCTTCTGCATATACCCCATAACGTCCATTCAGAGGCATATGTCCTGGATGTAATTAGATAGGAGAATGATGTTATGATAATAAAGTGCAATGACCGCTTACCTCAACCTTTAAAGAGACGCATCCTTTCAAAAACTCCCGAATGTTGCCAATGCAGTCGGTTTCACATTTAGGATCTGGACAATACTGCAAGAACAACAACAAAAAATAAACAACCGAAGATGATAAATAATACTACTAATGTCACATGGGTATACTATCTAACTACGACTCGAGGCTGAAAAGAAGCACGAGCTGAACGGATTCCGGTTTAACGGCGTAACCGAGTAGTTTAGGACGAATTAATGAAGTGCATTCGTTATGCAAAAGTATTTCTCAATTTCTCACTCTCCTTGTCAGCATAAACTCTTTGCTCCTTTCCCTTAACGCTCACAGCCCTCTTTCCCCGTCACCAAGCTAAAAAAAAAAAAAAAAAAGAGAAGAAAAAAAAAGAGCTGTGTGGAGGAAGTGACGATCTGCTCAGGGTCCGTAGCGACAAGTATGGGCACATTAAAGCGGAATACTGTGCAAAACACTACACCGAAATAGTATTTATACGTTATATTATATATACATATTTAAATATCTGCAGCGCGCGCTGCTTTGAGTTAGTGTTAGCAACATGCTAACAGACGCCTGCTACAGCAGGCCTTTCTCTAGTCGACTACAGACACTGTAGTATGCTGTAACGGTGTATTATTTCCACATTCAGCACATTAATTAGTTCTGAAACCCAAACACCAAACCAAGCTAACACCCACAATCCGTCCACGTCAATTAAACATGTCAGAAATCAACTGCTGTGGCTTTTACAATCTTAAGCAGCATGTTTGAGTCCACTGGCTACGGAAATGAAACCACGGGCTAATTCTTAGGCATAAAAATGAGATATAAAAAGGTTTAAAAGTGGAGATAAAACAGGAGAGAGGCTGATAGAAAGGACATGCTTTGTTATGGTGTAAGACGATACAGGCGGCAGAACAAGACAAGGACGTTAGAGAATGCGGAAGACTTAATCGTGCAGACAGGAAGTCGGAGTTTACATCGCAATTAAAACTGGGCGTTTTTAGACTACTTTGCTTATCAGGAAAACAAGTGTTTAGTGTTTATTTAACACTTTTACACGTAAATTCATTCTTAACACAGCATGGTGTACTCATCCGGGCTGTTAAAGTGCTTGAGGTAAAGCATCGTCGTCCCGTTACATTCCTCTTCAGTTTATTGAAGCTTTAAAGTAAAAAGTAAGCACACGGTACATTACTGTCGGTCGTGTCATCCTTTATCCTCCCAAATCGCGTTACCTTTGTAATAGATCCCGGTACCAGTCGCTCCATAAGCTTGCACAAGACGACTCCATCTCGAAGTGATGCTTTGAGAAATCCCTCCGGGTCCGCGATGTTCTTTTTAGGGGAATTAAGCACTCCGAGTGAGATGAGCCAGGTTACAGTCTGCTCCTCCGGGTTCATGGCTGATCGGACCGCACTGCTGCAGCACACAGGCCGCTGCGCACTGCTGCTGCCCACATCCGCAACACTTCTGCTTTGCGGAACAGCGTTCACATCTAACAGCAAAGCATTAACTCGGAGTCTACAGTGAGAGGATATTGAACATCCCGCCAACCTGATCTTTCCAAAGAACTACATGCACACTGACTAGACCTCCTTAAAATGTTTCTCACACATGCTTCAAGTGAGAGAAAATTCTGCTTATGGTTTCCTTTATATTAACAGAGACTACACTAAGCCACACAATGTATTTGAATCAATTGTGGCTCTGCAATGAATGGACAGAGACAGCTTTGAAATAGAGCAAACGTTTATTTAAGAGCGCGCACACACACACACACACACCCCAGTGCATCACTATGTAGGCTTAGACTCAATTCCATCTGAAGGACCCACTTAACCAGGGCCACACTCGATCTGGATCTGAAAGACAGATGCAAGGAGGATGAGAAACTGAACACAGTTCATCATTTATAAAATGTGTCTATGGGAGTGGGTATACCTGCTGATTGCCATACATGCCGTGTATATAGCTACAACCAAGCAGCCATCAGCATTGAAGAACTACAAGCTCAGGTCCTGTTGATCAGGCTATGTTCATCCTGCAACAAGAAAAATCTGATTAACGTACTGCTGTAACTATAAAATATATATATATATATATATATTTTAAAAAGGTACACGAGAGCAAAAATTTAATGCATCCGGGTCCAATTTGACTGGCTTCCAGTTATTTTCCAGGCTGAATTTTAGAAGTGTCTTTTCCAGGCGTCTCCTTTGTTAGAATGGGCATGCTTGTGAGCGGCTTTGGCTTTTGTTAAAAGCTAAGGCAACTTCTACAATAAAAGGTTCCACTGATAATGGTCTGGAAATGATTTGAAATTAGGGGGATTTATACTACATTGTAGAAATAGTCCACAGGTGGGAGGCTTCATCTTAATATCCTTAAAATGCCTTTTGTCACTTGGAATGTGGTGTTGGAGAGTTGGAAATCCATGTTTCCCCCTTGTCATTCATTCCTGAGACTATGGGCTTTTAAATTGAAATGATCCACTGATTTAAAAAAAAAAAAAAAAAAAAGGAAAAAAAAAAAAAAAAAGACTCCTTTGGTTGCGGACGGTTTTTTTTTTAGTCAAGTTGATCAAGCATGAAATAACTGTACGGTGTTAGATTGCAGGTTATCGTCTGTAAGGCCAGAAGAGGTAAAGATGGTGTGTTAACTAACCTGAAGTTGAGACATCACTCATACCACTGAGTCAAGTTCATTTAGACCAGAGACAAAAGGGTTTGCTTTGCTTACCAGCTGATGTCAGGTTTAATCTGGTGTTGGATTGTTTCCTGCATATTGGTTGTCTTTGGATTGGTCGTTGCAAGCCGTCAATGTTTAGGCTTTGTGATGAGGAATCCATTTGCACTGAGGAAAACTATACTGATAAAGAGTTTGGCAAAGACATTGGTCTCGTTCTCAACAGACTGAACATACTGAAAAAGATTCTCCACATAATCTAAAATGGATCAATTTTAAGATTTCCCTCACCGTGAATGAGGCTGAGAGCTGACCGTTTACATGGATCCTCTTCGAACAGGAGTGGGGCATGAATGTTTTGATTAAAATTTTTATTGATAAATGAAAAACAATACTCTTGGGCATTGCATGTCTTTAACATCACTAGGGCACAAAACTAAACACTCATCACTTAAATTGGCAACAGTACTATTAAACGTGAGACGAGCAGGGGGAAAGAAACAAACTGTAACACTCAGGAAAAAACTTGACATGGTTGCGTACAGATTGAAACCGAAGCTTAAAGTTCATCTAGAAGTTAAAAATTTAGCCTCTCCGTTGTCTCACAACGTGACCTAACCCTTTTCCAGCACAGAGTCCATTTCAGTACCGACTTCGGTTCATTCCTCTATCTGCTCGATTAGCTCCACGACCCCGAGGTGCGCCTCGGCTTGAGCTGCTGTATTGGCGAGGAGGGTAGCCTCTCTCGAGGTCTTGCCTGGCCGGGCGTTCGGGGCGGCTAGCAGAGTACGACTCACTCCGACCGCTGGCGTAACTGTCTCGACTGCCATAGCCATCCCTGGAACCGCTGCCATAGTCGTCATAGCGACTGCCTCCACCACTCCCACCGTAGGACGGAGGGGGGCCCCTTGAGGGTGGGGCACTGCGTGAGTTACCTGCAGGGTCAACGGGTCATGTAATTGGCAAAATTCACAGACATTTTTTGTGCAAGCTGTCAAGTGCCCACTGTCCTAAATATATTCCTCATGGCTGAATGATTTACAGATCAGGGCCATTAGCACTTTCAAGTGTTCCATGATTTAACTGAGAATGAATGTGGAGCTCTGGATTTATGAACTATACCAAGTTAACATGTTGGTTCAACTGGTTTCCTTTAGGAATAAGGTCAAGAGGATAGATTGTAGTTTGATCACTTTGCTTCTCGTGTGATTTAGACTGGGCTCTTGGAAAGGCTCAGTGGAGGAGGAAAAATCTTATGAGGCATTTCTTTTCGAGTGCGATTCTGAAATTGTACGACTTTAGTTGAAAGGACGCTTTGAAGGTACCCTTTACTATTTGGATTGTCATGAGGCCGACTTGTCCCAGGAGCACACAGCGCTGTTTGGGTACATCCTTAAGCTCTTTCTAGAACACTAAAGCTTGGAATCTTACCGTAACCATCATAAGGTTCTCTGTAGGAGCCTCCACTTGTTCGCTCCATATAGCCTCTAGGTTCACGACCTCCCCCATAACTGTCACGATCACTACAAGCAAAAAGGAAAAGGTCACTCAACAGCCTGTATCGCCCCCCACCCAAAAAACCTAAAAAAGCAGACAAGAAACATTTTATACCTGTAGCTGCGAGACACAGAACCATAATCATCTCTGGAACTGGACTGTGATGGATAGTCACGGTATGAATAATCACGTGGTGGAGGCCCATAGTCCCGGCTGTCTCTCGAGCTCATGTAGTCCCGACTAGAATAGCTGCATATATATATATATATATATATATATATATATATATATATATATATATATATATATATATATATATATATATATATATATATATATATATATATATATATAGCACGGATTATGAGGTACACCAAGATACAGACAAAAATATTTATGCTTCATTTATTTGACATACCTGTCTTTGACACTGTAGTGATCATCACGTGGTGATGGGTAGTCATCCCTCCTTGACATGAGTGAATCTCTGCGAGGAGGAGGGGGACCATAAAGATCCCGATCCCTAGACATTGGGGCTGCAAAACAAAATGAAAGGTTAAAAGTTTGAAATGAAAATAAATAAATAAATAAATAAAAAGTCAAATTCAGAACTGGAACAAAATGCAAAATCATTCAACCTATGAAAATTGCTTACGTCTGCCCATTGGCCCAGAAGGTGCTGGTCTCTTTGGTGGTGGCCCTCCATTGCGCATTGGTGGTCCTCTTTTTGGTGGGGGTCCTCTGGACGACATCCCTTTAAAAAAGGGTTCTACAATCTCTACGTTATCACAATACTTAGCAGATCAGACAGACATTATTAGATACATACACTATGCAGGCTCAGTACTTCTTAGAGAACAAGCGAAAAATCAGCTCCAATGGATCAAACGAAACAAAATCATCATAGCCCACATGTTACGAATTGCTAAAATAAAGGGACAGCCTGGAATCTTTTGTTTAATACCTCTGCTCGGTGGTCCCCGCATTCCACTGGGACCTCCTCTGGAACCACGCGGCCCTCGAGGAGAACCCCGACTGCGTGGATGCATTGATGAAGGTCCTCGACGGCCGGACGACTCGAACTGAGGCTTTGTGGCCTGCTCTACTTTGATGGGTTTACCATCCAGGGCCTTTGAAAAGCAAAGATTCACATTAAGTATTTATAAGCTAACAAAAGATTTCAAGATAAAACCAAAGTGGATATAACACACACAAGTAAGCTCAGTACTTCTTAGAGGACAGTTGGGCTAAATCAGTTCAAACTGATCATTGCGACAAAGCATCATCACAGCTTACTACCACAACTGGAACCACAAAAAGGAGCTTACCTTTCCATTCAATTCCCTCGCAGCATCTTTTGCATCACCAGGATTCTCATAGGTCACGAACGCGAACCCTCTGGACTTATTCGTCTCACGATCCTTCATCAACAGAACTGTAAAATGGAAGGGGGGAGGAAAGAGGGCAAAAAAAAAAGCAAGTGTGTCAGAGCAAGCCATTTCAATCTCAGCATAATAGCAACTGCATTTATGCAAGCTCAGAACTTCTCAGAGGTATTGACTTAATTATTTTCACATTGTGGATCAATTCCAAAATTTTTCATCACAGCTTGCAATGCACCCAGTACACAACATCTATGATGCCCAAGTACAAAATTAAATTCCAACAGCCGGCTCTGCATCTTGTCAATTTCTACAGGACAATTCCATCCAAAATTTGCACGTTGTACCATCACCGCATTTTAGACACCAAAATATCAGAGCAAAAGTATTCCTGGTTCTTCTGTTATCATCCCATTATCACTACTTGGTACTAAACCTCCTAACTAAACGTACAGGGGCGTGTTTCAATTTGGCATCACACATCATTTGTTCTTAAGTTTCAGTAATTACCTTCAGATATCCGGCCAAACTTGCTGAAGTAGCTTTCAAGAGCTTTTTCTGTAGTTTCAGTGTTCAAGCCACCGATGAACAGCTTCCCAGGCCTGTCTGCCTCCGCCATAGCCAACTATTACAAAGAGATTTCCTTATTTAAATAAAAAAAAAAGAAGTTTGCATGTAGCAGACTGAAAAAAATATAATGTATACTGTCTGTGGGAAATGTTATCATTTATAGCCCTTTATAATGTTAGGCTATAGTAAGCACATTGTTAGATGAGGTAGTAACAACAGCACAGAGAAGTCTCATTTGAGTAACTCGGTGCTTTTGAATAGTGCTGCATAATAAAAACAGCACGCGTCTCTTACATACACAATGTTGGATTCTGCAAAAGGACCACACAAAAATGACGTTTCTAATAAGTTCATTTTAGCACTTCTATTCAGCGTTCAAAGCATCCAGTTCGAGTACCACCTGCATGTGTAACTAACCGTGCAAAGCTAGCGATTTAGCGAGCATGTTAGCCTGGATTAAACCTCAGAGCTATCACAGTAAACAACGTTCACTAAACACTCATGCTAATATTAGCGATACAAGCAGCAGTGCATATGGCAATTTCCGAGGCGATAAAATAATACAGAGAGAAAGCTCGCCAATAAAACACGCTCTTTGGTTAAATTAGCAAGCTAACAACACCTAGGTTCAATCGGTTGTTTGGTTAACGTGATTCACAAAATGGCGGACGATGCTGGCGGTTTGGAGAGCCTTCTTACACGCCATGGCCATTATGGCTACATTGCATGCTTTACTACCCCCAATTACAACCATTCTGAGCAACGTGTTAAAGGCTTTAAGTCATGCTCACCTATTAAACTATACATGCTAATAAAATAATGTTTGTGACTTTATGTAATCGCTATACAGTGTCCAGCAGCGCTAGCAGGTTTGTTAGAGAGGCACGTAGCCGGTAAGGGACGCGACTGGAAGTGTGTTTCTTGTTCAACGGTTTCATTTCTAAACAACTTTAAACTAATATTTGTATGTGCACCTTAAGTGTGTATTACTTTGCATAATAAGGTAGATTCAACCTAATCAGGGTAACAGATGGCAGCCGTGGACGCCCATTCACTGAGCACTCACCTGAAAACGTCGGACGCTCAACAGGAGAACCGAAGAAAGACCTCACGCTGCCTTTAATCATTCAGATGTCCCACCCGGGGTAACGAAAATAATTGACGTCGTGAAAGATCGCCGCACTAAGCTTAAACGCGCATGCGCACCTGGCGCGCATGCGCTGTGTTCGATGACTGGTCTCGCAAGAAAAGTTGATACCTGGGAATCAATAAACCGGAAATGGAAATGTACTTATTTATTTATTTTTTACTTTATTCATTTTTTAAATTGAGATATTTAGTTGTTTGTTTATTCATTTATAACTAATCAATTAATTAATGTATTTGTTTATTTATTTGTGATTTTTTTTCTTGAATAATTCAACAACTTTTACATAGCAAAGCCTATGATTAGTACAACACAACCACAATTGTAACAGTTGTAATGGGGGGCGGGGGGAGCATTGAAAAGAGATACACTGACCATTTCCAAATGTGGTAAGAGGCCATCAGAAGCACAGTTCTGTGTGCTTTGGGATGTTTAGAATATAATATGGTACTGTAATGTTGTTGTAATTCATTTAAAAATAAAGAAATTCAGGGTTCTAAACTACTACTCTTGCACTTATGTATAAGACACTTCGAATAACAAAAACAACAGGTTTATTACATAATACCTATTACAGTCATTCCTTTCATAGCACATGCTGATGAGTAAAAACAAAGTCGGCTTGTATGCCGGTCTTAATAAAATGACAGATCATACCAACATTTTTAAGGGTGATTACAACTCCAAAATAAACTAAGAACTGTCTCTGATGAGTTGTTACAAAAACAGCACCGAGTGTCTGTCATTTTTGATTCTTTGAATAAAACATTTAGCTGGATAACATTTGTGTCAGAATTTGAAAACAACCTCTTTGACTTTGTCAGTCAAAAAGTATTTCCATGGTAATTGAATTTCAATAGTATTTCAGTGGACTTACATTTTAGAAACATGACGTAGTATGGCAAGTTGAAATAGCATATAAAACTTTGGACTGACTATCCATAATTATATTTTAGATAGTCACAATTTATTTTGATGAGTCATAATTATAACTTGACTAGTCAGAATGATGATTAGAGATATCTTTAATTATAACTTTACTAGTAAGAAATCGGACTCGAGATATCTGTAAATACATTTTTACTAGTCAAAATTCCATTTAAGACATCTTTAATGGTGTCATAGATCTCGTCAGTTTATGCGTCACACATGCACAAAGGTTATTAGAGATATCTCTAATTCAGTTTTGACTAGTCAAAATGATATTTTCAGATATCTGAACTGAGTTTTGCCCTAGTACAATTTGCTTTCTATTAGGTGACTAATAAAGTATCGGAGTGGGATTTGGAAAGCAAGGCGGCTGCTGTTCTCGACAAAATAGCAAGAAAATGTCAAGAAATCGAAAGAGCTCAACGTCAAGGAAATTGTGGCAAGCAAGAACTGATAATTGCTCAAGAAATGCACAGAGAATTGCACATTTACTATCTCCAGAGACATAGAACTTAACAAAAGTCTGGATGATCTTCGAACAATGGTGTCATCATATTCACAGTCAGTACGTTTACATGGACAATAATATTCCGATATTAACCCGATTAAGACGATACTCTGATTAAGAAACTACCATGTAAACAGCGATTATTGATGACCTTAATCCGACTAAAGTCATACTCGAAGTAAACACAAATCAAATTAAGACATGTGGAGTATTCCTGTTTTAGTCGCATTTATTATCGAAGTGGATTATAGACATGTACACATCTTGATCACACTATTAACGTCGTGTGGGAGTTTTCACCGCATTTTGCGACAGGACACGTTCAC
This sequence comes from Ictalurus furcatus, assembly GCF_023375685.1. Taxonomy (NCBI): domain Eukaryota; kingdom Metazoa; phylum Chordata; class Actinopteri; order Siluriformes; family Ictaluridae; genus Ictalurus; species Ictalurus furcatus. The sequence goes on from NC_071262.1 coordinate 12,154,145, forward strand.
ATAAAATTTCTTTCCATTCGGCGGCATCAAATTCCATTAAAACAACTCTCTCCCACCAGTCTTTACTTCATACTTTCATCCAGTACCACCGAGTTTGTTGCGGTGGTATGAATGAAATGTTCCCGAATGAAAGAGGCCTGTTGCTGGAGAATTTGTATCCGCCATTGTCTATTTGCACGTATAGCATGACAAATAATTAACTGCACTTGAAGCTTTCGTAAAGTTAAAAATGAAACACCCCAAACTGTATATGATACCATAACGAAGACGAACTGTATGTTCCATACGTGAAATTCTTGAGGGAACGTCAGACGGCGTGGTGTGGGGACGTAATGACGTGTGCCGTTAATCGATCTATGTTCAATAATATGTAAAATGGGAACATGAAAGGAATATTTTAAAAGCAACTCATGTAAACACCTTAATCTAAAAGAATATCATCTTATTTAGAATAAGGTCAATAATTAGATTACTCCTGTCCATGTAAACATAGTCATTGTGAGGGAACTGGAGCTTTCTCTGTCTCTCGAAGTAGCTCAGGTGAGTTTCAGGCTTTACTGAAAAATGAAATAAAACGATACTTGCCCCTCAGACTGATGCATTAATAGTAACCACTAGACCAACAACAATATTACCTGTATGCATACTGTATATCCACTTACCTAGCTGCAAAATTAGTGCAGTTCGGTCAAAGTTATAAGACAAATCAAAACCTACATACCAAATTAAATGTGCCTATTAATCTGAGAAAAGAATGACTGTGCAACAAACGGTAGGCCTGCATAATGTTTCTTTGAATGGAGAAAAAGCCACTGAAAAGTGCCACACATGTCAAGTTCAACGATCCATTAAAAATGAACGTGTATGTTTACAGTCCACATTTTGTATCACACTCCAGTATATTCTTATGCAACTTTAGAAATGACAGAGAAACAGCGACTCCAAGAGGTCAAAAGGTTAATTGTGAACTATTACCCCATGTCAAGTTAACTGGTTTATAAATTAGAAATGGTAAAATATTCCTTCAACCTTTGTATTGTGATAAACCATTGTATTATTTGCAACAGTCCAGTGTCATAATAATAAAAAGTAAAAAAAAAAAACATTGACTGAGAAAAAGTCATTGAAATCTGCCACACATGGTAAAGTGCACAGTGCTTGTTACAGAATCACCCAATTATGAGTCTGACAGTCCTGGTTTTCTAATATTATATTGGTTATCATTAGGAGTTGCAAGTCAGCAACACAAAAAAGTGTGTGATTTTCAATTTTAGGTAGGTGAGGTAGACCAGCCATTCGAATAACATGTGACCAAACTGAATTTCTAATGAAGCAAGGTCACACAGTCAAGCAAATGGCAAGAATATTGGGGTGCTCCTCATAATTTCTGTACAAGTGGTCCAAGTTGCTTTGTATACCCATCAGGAGCAGAATGCTAATAGTGGATGATGAAGAGCTTGAAAAATGTAGTAAGATGACTCCAAGGCCTGTATCCAAATTCTGGGAATGAGGTAAGCTTTGTTGGCACTTAAAATCTGTTCTTTCAGTTCATCAAACAAACTTTTATTCTTTTTTTTTTTTTGCAGTTCGATACACCCATTTTAGATGATGCAAGCCTTAATGGTTGCAGAAGGATTGAGTGTTTCACGGCATAGGGTGCACGAGATGTTGGTTCATATCAACCCAGCAGCTGCTGCAAGGAGATGGAGTAGCACAATGGCTAGAAGAGTGTATCATTCGCCCTACCCCAACAGTCTGTAGCACATTGATGGAAACATGCGCCTCATAAGGTTAGCTTAATAATAGTTGAAGGAGCCTATAGTTCTGCTAATGCAGCATAAGCATGGTGGGATGCTAATATTGCTTAATCTACACCTGCATTAGCCAATTCTGGCAGGTTAATGGAAACTACAACCAAACTTATATAAACAAATGAACACCCCAGCCATACATGCTTGTTGAACATTTAATTTGAGTTAAAAGGTAGTTGGTCCTCCCTCCAGTGCTGCTTTGGCCATTCCCAAGCTGTTGTCACTAAATGGGAAGCACACAATTCTCTAGAATATAAGGGTATGCAGTAACAAGATTTGTCCTATCTGGAATTACTGGAATATCTGAACCTGCTAATTAGAAGGGGGTGTTCATATATATATAGCGCATAGTGAATCAGCAAACCAAGTGGACTCCTTACATTATACAGTGTTTTAATAGATTTTCACTTTAAATATGATCACTTTCAGGTTTGGTTAGTTTTGATCAGGTTTAGTTTACAGGTAACACTTTACTGTGAGTGTACAAATAATCATGTACTAGTACCTGAACTAATACATGAACAAATGGTAAATAAACCCACCCAATAAAGTTTACTGTTGTTCATGTATTACTCCTATAGTGCTTATTACTCCAGTTGTCGTTAAGGTAAGCAATTCATATGCATATACATGTGCTATACATGTAATAAAATTGCTTTGACTTGAATTGAATTCATGATTTCTTGATTAGATCATGCCTTTATTCTGCATTTATTCATAATGAAATATGAATTAGTCCAGGCACAAGTACTTGATTATTTGTGGGCCCCATTGTAAAGTGTAATATTCGTAAAGATCAATGTACAGTAGATGCTGACAGTGAACATACAGTATGGTAAGTTGAACAAGCTATATGTAAAACTAGAAGACAAATGGAAGAACTTGACCTGACCAATCAGTGTGAGTAATATAATTGTAAGGTTTTTTTCCCCACAATAAACACGAATGCACGTAAATGGAGAACAACACGTTTTATTTTGGGATGCACATCTCAGTAAAATGTATTTAACATTAGGTTGTTTCTCAGTGGAACTTTAAATTCTGCTATAAGTAACTGGACACAAAATATCACGTTGTAAAAAAAAAAAAAGCTAACATAAGTACTTAAAAGGAATAGTAGAAATATGAGATTTCTGTCATGTCTGAGTAATTCATGCATCCATTATGAATGAGTCTAAAATGCTGATCTAAAATAGATTTGATCTGGCACTTATAACTGATCTAAAACAACCTAGTTCAGACAACACCAAAAGTTGGGCTCTGCACAATTCCTTCTGATATTATGTATGCCTTGAACATTTCATACTTATACAACGAGGCAAGTATTGGCCTCTGGAAAGATTTTTCCATCTTGATGGAGGAACTCTATTAGTGGGTAGTGGGGGAAACCCAGCGGTAGCACTGTTGGGGCTCCAGACGCAAACTCCATTATCATCTCAAGGGTGGCCACGTCACACTCTCCTTCTGGAAAAAAACATATATAGAGAAAATACTGTAACTTCATAAAGAATGTGTGCTAAGTGCAGCTCTTTAATAGTGACATTTTAATGTAAACATAGAAGAAGAGTTGGTCTAGTTATGGGTATGCATTGAAAGCTGCAAGGTTTCCATGTTTCATTCAGCTCCTAGAAAAACACCTAGGTGCTTTTTCAGCACAATGGCTAGACTGACTACAAATCAGATCATGATTGTTCAGTGTGCATGCTTGTTTTCTAGAAATCTAAGTCATTGCTTATGGATCTGTTTTCTCTTTCAAAGGACCACTAGCATTAAAGCGCTATTTTTCTATAGAACTGCTTTTCCCCAGAGGAAAAGATTGTTGCTCAGTGGTTGCTTTTCCTAAGCTCAGGAGACATAGTTGTGATTCTCATATATCTCTCTCCCTGCATCATAACTGACCAGGTTTTCAATAAATAAATAAATAAATAAATAATTTTTTAAGCAAAGTCTAATCTGCCCTTTCTGTACTTGAGTGTTACCAGTGATTTGTATCTTTGGGTAAACCATCTGTACTTACATTCATGAGGATGTCTCTTGATTGTTGACTTTGACAATGATACGCCTACCTCCTCCAGAGTATTCTTGACTTGGCTTGATGTTGTGAAGTGTTCTTCTTCAACAAGACAATAAATCTCCATTCATCCACTTTAGTTGTCTTCCATGGTCTTCCAGACATTTTGGTGTTGCTGAGCTTGCCAATGCATTCCTTCTTTTTAAGAATGTACCAAGTTGTAGATTTGGCCACTCCTAATGTTTTTTCTGTCTCTTTGATAGGTCTGTTTTGTTTTTTCAGCCTAATGATGGCCTTCTTCACATGCATCGATGCCTCTTCGGACTGCATTATGAGAGTTCCCATGAACAGCTACCAAATGCAAATTCAGGGCTTGGAATCAACTACAAACCTTTTATCTCCTTAATTTATCATGAAATAACGAAGAAACAGGCCGCACCTGTCCATGAAACTGCTTATCAGTCGACTGTTCAATTACTTTTGAGCCTGTGAAAATGGAGTGACTGTGTAAAAAAAATGGCTGTAGTTCCTAAACAGTAAATACAATATTTTTGTTGAAATAAAGCTGTCTTGAATTAAAGCTGGAAGTCTACACTTCAATCACATCTTGATTGCTTAATTTCAAATTCACTGTGGTGGTGTACAGAGGCAAGATTATAAAAAAACAAAACAAAACAAAACAAAAAAAACACAACATGTGTCGCTGTCCAAATACTTCTGCACCTGACTGTAGCTACAACCATGCATGTAAAGTATTATATACAGTACTATAAACACTATAATAAAAATACATTTAAACTTCTGAAAAATGTACTGTAGATAATTGAACTGGAGATTTTTGGTTCAAATATCAACTTTATTGCCATTGTCAGAGTACAGTTACAGAGACAATAAAATGTCGTTAGCATCCAACCAGTAGTGCAAATACTAAACAAGTTAAATGAAGTAAATAAGGCTATAGTGCAATAAGTTAAGCTAACAGTGTACAGGTCAAGATAAACCATGTTATGCATACCAGTAATGCAAATGGAAATTAAGTTAAATGAAATAAATAAGAATTATGGTGCAAGTTGAGAAACAGCATACAGGTAGATGCATGCAATATGATACAGTAGATACATACAGTGGATTACAGTAAATGTGAATGTGCAAATAATAATAATGTGCAAACAACAGTCTGATATAAATAATTGTAGTAATGACAGATAATTGGAGTGCAAGTACATACACATACTGTAATTGCAGATAATAGCAGTAATGTACAATGCAGTATAGTATGATGTCTAACGCTAATGTTTAGTTGTTAGGTGGACGCTGGCAGTTAACGCTTAGAAGCTGAAAGGAAAAAAGCTCTTCATTAGTCTTTTTGTATGGCAATGCACACTTCTGTAGTGTTTTCCGGATGGGAGATGCACAAAGAGTATATGGTGGGGATGGGAAGTGTCCTTGATGATACCTCTCGCTTTACGCAAGCAATGTGTTTGATAAATGTACTTAATGTTGGGTGGCTGTGTTCCAGTGATGTGTTGGGCAGTTTTCACTACCCGTTGTAATGCTTTCTGGTCACACATTGTGCAGCTGTTGTACCATACTGTGATGCAGTTTGTTAGGATGCTTTCAATGGTACAGCAATAGAAGTCACCATGATCTGAGGTGCAAGGTGGGCTTTCTTCAGTCTTCTCAGAAAGTACAGGCACTGTTGTGCCTTTTTCAGAAAAGAGGAGATGTTGAGGTTTCAGGAAAGGTCAGTGGACATGTGAACACCCAGAAACTTTAAGCCAGAGACCCGCTCCACCTCAGTCCCATTAAAATAAGGTTAGGAATGTATTTGTGGGTCCTCGAGGATTTCCGGTATTCCACAATCAGTTCTTTGGTTTTCTGGGTATTAAGGTCAAGGTTGTTATTGGCACACCATGTTACCAGATGCCGAATCTCTTTCCTGTAGGCTGTCTCGTCATCATCTCTGATCAGGCTAACTAACATAGTGTCATATGCGAATAGAGTTGGAGCTGTGCACAGGTACACATTCGGAGATGAAGAGGGAGTAGCGGAGTGGACTCAGCACATAGCCTTGTAGTACACCAGTGTTTAGGATGATATTGGAGGAGGTGCTGTTGACAAGTCTAACAGACTGTGCTCTGTTAGTCAAAATAAAATGTCCAGAGTCCAGTTGCAGAGAGTGGTACTCATACCAAGTCTGGGGACTTTGGAGATCAGCTTAGATGGAATGACAGTATTAAATGCAGAGCTAAAGTCAATGAATAACATCCTCACACAGGAGTTGCTATTTTCCAGATTGGTCAGGACAGAGTAAAGAACTGAGGTAATGGCGTCCTCTTTTGATCTGTTATGATGATAAACATACTGATGGGGATCCAGTCATGGTTGTAGGCAGGCCTTCAGCTTAGAGCGGACCAGCCTCTCAAAGTACTTGACGATGATGGGGGTAAGGGCGACTGGAAGTAAGTTGCTAAGTGCTTTTGCAGTACTGTGCTTTGGTACTGGCACAGTGTCTAAATGTCTGTTGGAAGTGGAAGTGGCACCAGCTATGTGCTTACTGTCTTGGAGTTGACCAACTTAAGGATATGGTGTCTGACTTGGATAGCAACTGTGCTGACAGCACAGTGCTGAAGTCAACACAGTGTGCTCAGCTGGCAGATTTAGACCCTGCATTCAGACCCTGCATTTAGACACAGCCTAAACATCTTGTCCTGTGACAACTAATAAACATAACAAGAGGTCAAGAAAGCATTCTGAGCCAGAACTCAGTGGCATTTGGTCTGGCTAATATGATTAATAACAAGCAGCTTGAATGCTGTTGACACAAGTGTTGTGTCACTAGTAGTTTTTCCAGATGAAGCGCTACACCCACATATGTGGGTTTATAGCTGTCATAACATAATAGTGATGATAAGTAATAACAGAAACTCGTCTCACAGACATTCCACAACATGAAAAATAACTAGTTAAACAGCATGAAGTGTTGTTCATTAATGAATTTAATGTTGTTGGCCAGTCACGGTGGTGTAAGAGGAATTAAAAGTATTGGGTTGTACTGTTATAGGAAAATAATTCACTTTGGGGTGGTAACATTAACTTTGCTCCATGTTGGGTTGCATCACACCACCCCATCGTGGATTATCTAAAACAGCACACCCAATCATAGTTTAGTCATTGTTTAGTCTAATCATATGAATCGATAAACATACATCTAGAAATAAATGGGTTGTTGGATGCATGATCATGACTTTATTGTTGTGTTATACCCCACTGGTTCAGAACATGTCAGTGTTTCCTTGCTTTTACACATCCACTTCAACTCAGGAAGGGCTCTCCGGTGTGTTGGGAGCAGACAAAACACTAAAATGTGCAGGACAGGACCAGGGTTGGGAACCTGCTTCAAAGCCCTTTAGTGTTAGCTTAGCTAAACAAAGCTTAGTGTTTAGCCCGTTCGCCTCACACCTCCAGGGTTGGGGGTTCGATTCCCACCGTGGCCCTGTGTGTGAGGAGTTTGCATGTTCTCCCCATGCATGTTTCCTCCCCAAGTCCAAAGACATACATGGTAGGCTGATTGGCATGTCCAAAGTGTCTGTAGTGTATGAATGGGTGTGTGAGTGTATGTGTGATTGTGCCCTGCGACGGATTGGCACCCTGTCCAGCGTGTACCCCGCCTTGTGCCCGATGCACCCTGGGATAGGCTCCAGGTTCCCCGTGACCCTGAAAAGGATAAGCGGTATAGAAGATGAATGGATAGTTATTGGCAATTAAAAAAAAACATTTTTGAAGCGGGGTAACATACATGTCCAACAGCAACGAGTCAAACAGCCAATCAAAAATAGTTGTGGATGGGATTACACCTATGCTGTGTCTGAAACCGCTCCCTATCTCCTATACAGTGTACTATATAGGGTATCGGCTATTTTGTAGTGTCCGAAGTCTGAGTGAACAACTTCATTCCCTACTTTCGTTCACTCATTTAAACCCACAATGCATTCTGATTTCGAGTGTACATCCGATGTACACTCGCCAACGCATTATTTCCCATAATCCAGCGCGAGACAGCGATAGAACTCAAAAGACAAATAAACATGGCGGACAGGAAGATCGGGAGCGGCAACTTTTAGCAATGTAAGTGTAACATTTTATTAATTGAAATACATCTGTATCGAGATATTTCGAAGTGAAATGATAAAGAGTATTGATTGATTGGCACAGTATTTATTTTCAGCCACTTAGTTTGTGATTTATATTAACTTTTAAATGACCAACTGTACACAGCAAATGATAATTTGGTGGATTGTTCACATTTATTAATTAACACAGTCACAGTACAGTATTCACATACATATTGGAAAAGAATGTATTGATGACTTTCTAATTAAATTAAGGACGGATGGGGGAAATATATATTTAGTTGCATTTGTTTCTTACAGGAGTTGGAAGGATCTAGTCATCGGTTATTTAGTTAACAGCTGGATGTATTTTGTCTAATATCTTCTTACAGCTGGATGGCATCTTCTAGCTAACAAAGTACACCTTAAAGCTGTTTTGCTTTCTGAAATCCTACTTTTTCTTCTCCTCAGGAAAAAGAAATTTCGCCAAAACCAAACCTAGTCGGACGGAGTATATTTTACAGTTTACAGGAAACCCCTCGAAAATGAAACCCAGCAAAATAGTTCTTTTTTTTCTCCAAATAAACAAATAAAATAAATATATCAGACAGTAGTGTTTTATTCTTTTTTTTATTATTATTTTTTAATATATAATAAATATATTTATTACATATAATAAATAACCCTAATAGTAAATAAACACGACAAACAGTTGTTTTTGTTCTCTTCATCAACTAATACGATAAACGTAACAAATGAACAGGGAGAAAATGAACTTTACTGTTATACGACACAATAACAATAATGTCCGCGACAGAGTAAACCAGAGCCTTGACTCATTACGGCGTCCGAATTCGCTCACTCGTTTTCCTTCACTTCTTCCACATATAATGGACTCAAATGTCATTCGCTATAGAGTGAACGAGTGAACGAGTGAGCGGTTTCAGACACAGCACTAGTTCTCCATCCAGACGTGTATAACCCCGCCCCACCGTCCAGGACGCAGCGAGGGGTGTTTACTAGTGGTGCAGCAACAAGCCCCGCCTTATAGTTTATTAAATACAAATACTGGTTTTCGGCCACGCCCAATATCACTGTGATTGGCAGGAAAAAATGACCACCGACCCTCATTCGCCATATAGGTGATATCATGAAGTCAGTTGAAGCTGTAGCTTATGGTAACAGAGGTTAGTAGTCTGTCTAAACGGGTAGTTTAACACAAGTCCTCAATCTTTATTTCCGACAAAGTGGAAAAGGAACGAAGTGGAAACTAAACCAGCTGGAATTTGCCAGAACAATGAAGACCCTGGACTTATGCTTTAGACTTGTGTGCAGTTTTATTGCTATTAGCACAGTATGTGGTTTCTACCTCCCGGGTTTAGCTCCGGTTAATTTCTGCGAAGAGGACAAGAGAACCGGTGACTGTCAGGTAACATTTCTCACTTTCCCCCTGCATGGTTGTCTTCGGACAGTTTGCAGAGCGGACAGAGAGCGCTGTATACTGAAAACAGTGCACATTTTACAGCCTCATTCTGCTGTAACTTAGCTCCAGAGCTAGCTGAGTTAGCTGAGTGAGAACTAGCTAGCTTAGTTTCTGTGCAAGTCACGCCACACTAAGGCAAACAAGGTGAGAGGAGATCTTTTGCTAATTATCCCTCTTATACCGCAGTTAGGTGTGACAGAAGACACCTGAACTCCTCCTTCTGTACCTAGGGCATGTTGACCGATATATATAGCTAGTTGCAAACTGACATCTTGGCCAAAAGAAAAGTCACACTACTGCATCAGTTCATTTGAACAGCTTTGCATAAGTTAACATCAGCTCTCGGTCACTTCTCCTATAGAGTGAGATCCAGCTCTTTGTAAACCGGTTGGACTCTGTGGAATCCGTCCTGCCCTATGAGTATAACGTGTAAGTGTGACCCAGCCTTCAATACAAACTAACAGGTTATACCTGCTTACCCTACTCTCATTTATACATGATCATTGTGTGGTTTCAGGTTTGATTTTTGCAAAGATGAAATGGAGAAGAGGCCCTCAGAAAACCTCGGGCAGGTGCTGTTCGGGGAGAGAATTGAGACCTCACCGTACAAGGTAGAACGATGTTTTCAGTCAGAGACCGGTTTAAACACAGTGACTGATGATGCTGTTTACACACATACCTTGTCTGAAGAAGTCTTGCGTAACTGCAGGATGTCCCAAAAGTATCCGTATATAAGGGACTATGTATATCAGCACCATGACGAGTGTGTATTCGTCACTGGATGTTCGTGGATGCTCATGTCTCTGTTGGTCCGCAACACTTCCAGTCTTTTGAATTTGATAATAAGTTCGGCAGCAGTGTCGTGTGATGGGCTTGCCATGTTTCCTGTTCAAGCTTTCCGATCCAGCCATGAGAATGATTTCAATGTGTGTCTTTATTTTTTATTCTTAATTGCTATCGGGGGGAGGAATGTGTGTATATTAGTGTGTGTGTGTGTGTGTGTGTGTGTGTGTGTATATGAATAATGTATGTGTGTACAGTTGCAATCAAAATGATTCAACCCCCATTGCAAATCAGGTTTATTGTCAAAATTCACAGACTTTCAGCTGTTTGCAATGAACAAATCAAACAAAAGCAATTGAAATAGTTCAACACAACGAATGCTTCAAGTGGTTTCCCCAAATTCAACTGAAAATGCAACTTCTAATGACTCCTCCAGTTTCAAAATTATTCAACCCCTTCATGGTAAGCATCTTTAGTACTTAGTAGATCACCTTTTGCTGTTGTGACCTGCTGCAAACGAGATGCATAGCTTCTGGCAGCGTTCCTGAGGAATCTTAACCCATTCCTCATGAGCAATGGCCTCCAGTTCAGTAATATTCTTGGGTTTGCGTGCTGCAACCGTCTTCTTCAAATCCCACCAGAGATTTTCTATCGGGTTCAAGTCGGGTGACTGTGATGGCCCTGTAGAATCTTCCAGGACTTCTTCTACAACCAAGCCTTGGTGGAATTTGAGGTATGTTTGAGATCACTGTCCTGTTGGAAGGTCCAATGACACCCAAGCTTCAGCTTCCTCACAGACGGCATGACATTTTCTTCTAGGATTTCCAGATACTTCAGTGAATCCATCTTGCCTTCCACACGCTGCAGGTTTCCAGTGCCAGAGGATGCAAAGCAGTCCCAGAGCATCACCAAGCCACCACCATGCTTGTCTGTTTACAGAGTGTTCTTTCTTCATTCTTCTTCCTCCAGACATACCGCTGATCCATCGTGCCGAAAAGTTCCAGTTTTGTTTCATCGCTCCACAGAACAGAATCCCAAAACTTCTGTCACTTATTTATATAATTTTGAGCCGACTTTTCTTGTGCTTTTGGGTCGGTAGTGGTGTATGTCTTCTGTTCTGGCATGGAAACATTCTGCGTTAGTACGCGCCTTACGGTGCTCACTGAAACCTCAGTGCCTGTTGCCACCAAGTCCTGCTGCAGGTCTTCTGCAGTCACTCGAGGGTTTTTCACAACCTGCCTTCTCAGAAATCTGCTTGCAGCCGTTGATAGCTTCCTTTTTCTGCCCCGTCCAGGTATTTAATAAATTTTCTCCCCCTAACCAATTCAGGTATTTCATGTGTTCCAGCTCAAGCACACCTGGTGCAACTAATGAAGCCTTCGATTAGTTGTATCAGGTGTGCTTGAGACAACACCTGTTTTGAATAATTGTGCTGTTATGAGGAATTCTATTCAGGGGGTTGAATAAATTTGAAACTGGAGAAATCATTATAAGTTGCATTTTCAGTTGAATTTGGGGAACCCACTTGAAGCATTCGTTGTGTTGAACTATTTCAATTGCCTTTGTTTGATTTTGTTCATTGCAAACAGTTGAAAGTCTGTAAATATTGACAATAAACCTGATTTGCAATGGGGGTTGAATAATTTTGAGTGTGTGTGTGTGTGTGTGTGTGTGTGTGTGTGTGTGTGTGTGTGTGTGTGTGTGTACCAATTGTTCATACTTGTATTATATAATACAATACAAGTATGAGAAATTTTGCAAGACATTTTGCTAAAGTGTTCATTTCCCCTATGAATGGACACTGTTGAAACACCCTGTATATACTTGATCACTTTGTGTAAGATGTTAATTACTTTTGGGAACTATCACTTTGAAAGTCGGTAGTTTAATCTTGCTCGGTTTCCCTTCAGAATTATTGGCACCCTTCTTAAAAATGAACACATGATTGTATTATACAAACATTACTCCCAATAATTAAACATTTCAAAATGCTTGTTAGGACTTTTTGTTTTTTTATATATATATATATATATATATATAATATATATATATAAAATAAATAAATAAAAATGTACAGTATCTCACAAAAGTGAGTACACCCTCACATTTTTGTAAATATTTGATTATATTTTTTTCATGTGACAACAATGAAGAAATGACACTTTGCTACAATGTAAAGTAGTGAATGTACAGCTTGTATAACAGTGTAAATTTGCTGTCCCCTCAAAATAAATCAACACGCAGCCATTAATGTCTAAACCACTGGCAACAAAAGTGAGTATACCCCTAAGTGAAAATGTCCAAATTGGGCCCAAAGTGTCAATATTTTGTGTGGCCACCATTATTTTCCAGCACTGCCTTAACCCTCTTGGGCATGGAGTTCACCAGAGCTTCACAGGTTGCCACTGGAGTCCTCTTCCACTCCTCCATGATGACATCACAGAGCTGGTGGATGTTGGAGACCTTGTGCTCCTCCACCTTCTGTTTGAGGATGCCCCACAGATGCTCAATAGGGTTTACAGTGAGGGGGGAAAAAAAAGTATTTGATCCCCTGCTGATTTTGTACGTTTGCCCACTGACAAAGAAATGATCATTCTATAATTTTAATGGTAGATTTATTTGAACAGTGAGAGACAGAATAACAACAAAAAAAATCCAGAAAAACACATGTCAAAAATGTTATAAATTGATTTGCATTTTAATGAGGGGAAATATGTATTTGACCCCTCCGCAAAACATGACTTAGTACTTGGTGGCAAAACCCTTGTTGGCAATCACAGAGGTCAGACGTTTCTTGTAGTTGGCCACCAGGTTTGCACACATCTCAGGAAGGATTTTGTCCCACTCCTCTTTGCAGATCTTCTCCAAGAAATTAAGGTTTCGAGGCTGACGTTTGGCAACGCGAACCTTCAGCTCCCTCCACAGATTTCCTATGGGATTAAGGTCTGGAGACTGGCTAGGCCACTCCAGGACCTTAATGTGCTTCTTCTTGAGCCACTCCTTTGTTGCCTTGGCCGTGTGTTTTGGGTCATTGTCATGCTGGAATACCCATCCACGACCCATTTTCAATGCCCTGGCTGAGGGAAGGAGGTTCTCACCCAAGATTTGACGGTACATGGCCCATCCATCGTCCCTTTGATGCGGTGAAGTTGTCCTGTCCCCTTAGCAGAAAGACACCCCCAAAGCATAATGTTTCCACCTCCATGTTTGACGGTGGGGATGGTGTTCTTGGGGTCATAGGCAGCATTCCTCCTCCTCCAAACACGGTGAGTTGAGTTGATGCCAAAGAGCTCCATTTTGGTCTCATCTGACCACAACACTTTCACCCAGTTGTCCTCTGAATCATTCAGATGTTCATTGGCAAACTTCAGACGGGCATGTATGTGCTTTCTTGAGCAGGGGGACCTTGTGGGCGCTGCAGGATTTCAGTCCTTCACGGCGTAGTGTGTTACCAATTGTTTTCTTGGTGACTATGGTCCCAGCTGCCTTGAGATCATTGACAAGATCCTCCCGTGTAGTTCTGGGCTGATTCCTCACTGTTCTCATGATCATTGCAACTCCACGAGGTGAGATCTTGCAGGGAGCCCCAGGCCGAGGGAGATTGACAGTTCTTTTGTGTTTCTTCCATTTGCGAATAATCGCACCAACTCTTGTCACCGTCTCACCAAGCTGCTTGGCAATGGTCTTGTAGCCCATTCCAGACTTGTGTAGGTCTACAATCTTGTCCCTGACATCCTTGGAGAGCTCTTTGGTCTTGCCCATGGTGGAGAGTTTGGAATCTGATTGATTGCTTCTGTGGACAGGTGTCTTTTATACAGGTAACAAGCTGAGATTAGGAGCACTCCGTTTAAGAGTGTGCTCCTAATCTCAGCTTGTTGCCTGTATAAAAGACACCTGGGAGCCAGAAATCTTTCTGATTGAGAGGGGGTCAAATACTTATTTCCCTCATTAAAATGCAAATCAATTTATAACATTTTTGACATGCGTTTTTCTGGATTTTCTTGTTGTTATTCTGTCTCTCACTGTTCAAATAAATCTACCATTAAAATTATAGACTGATCATTTCTTTGTCAGTGGGCAAACGTACAAAATCAGCAGGGGATCAAATACTTTTTTCCCTCACTGTAGGTCTGGAGACATGCTTGGCCAGTCCATCCCCTTCACCCTCAGCTTCTTTAGCAAGGCAGTGGTCATCTTGGAGGTGTGTTTGGGGTCTTTATCATGCTGGAATACTGCATACTGATCATGCTCTGCTTCAGTATGTCACAGTACATGTTGGCATTCATGGTTCCCTCAATGAACTGTAGCTCGCCAGTGCTGGCAGCACTCATGCAGCCCCAGACCATGACACTCCCACCACCATGCTTGACTGTAGGCAAGACACACTTGTCTTTGTATTCCTCACTTGGTTACTACCACACACGCTTGACACCATCTGAACCAAATAAGTTTATCTTGGTCTCATCAGACCACAGGACATGATTCCAATAATCCATGTCCTTAGTCTGCTTGTCTTCAGCAAACTGTCTGTGGGCTTTCTTGTGCATCATCTTTAGAAGAGGCTTCCTTCTGGGACGACAGCCATGCAGACCAATTTGATGCAGTGTGTGGCGTATGGTCTGAGAACTGACAGGCTGACCCCCCCCCAACCGTTCAACCTCTGCAGCAATGCTGGCAGCACTCATACGTCTATTTCCCAAAGACAACCTCTGGATATGACGCTGAGCACGTGCACTCAACTTCTTTGGTCGACCATGGTGAGACCTGTTCTGAGTGGAACCTGTCCTGTTAAACCTCTGTATGGTCTTGGCCACCGTGCTGCAGCTCAGTGTCAGGGTCTTGGCAATCTTCTTATAGCCTAGGCCATCTTTATGTAGAGCAACAATTCTTTTTTTTTTTTTTTTAATCCTCAGAGTTCTTTGCCATGAGGTGCCATGTTGAACTTCCAGTGACCAGTATGAGGGAGTGTGAGGGCGACGACACCAAATTTAGCCCACCTGCTCCCCATTCACACCTGAGACCTTGTAACACTAACAAGTCACATGACACCGGGGAGGGAAAATGGCTAATTGGGCCCAATTTGGACATTTGCACTTAGGGGTGTGCTCACTTTTGCTGCCAGTGTTTAGACATTAATGGCTGTGTGTTCAGTTATTTTGAAGGGACAGCAAATTTACACTGTTACACAAGCTGTACACTCACTACTTTACATTGTAGCAAAGTGTCATTTCTTCAGTGTTGTCCCATGAAAAGATATAATCAAATATTTACAGAAATGTGAGCAGTGTACTCACTGTATGCATGTATGTATGCATGTATGCATGCTCGTATGTATCCTCCCTCCCCAAGTGTTGACAGAAATGCTCTCAAATAAACACAACACGTGCCAACAAGTTTTACATGTCATATGAATATATGGAAATTTGTTAGGACTCCTCAGCACAGTCCTCTTACACAGTGAGGATGGGAAAAATGTATGCTAAACAGTTGTTTTGTAGAATGATCGTTTTGCATTACTTAAAAAAACATTAAACAAATCTTGTTTAAAATATACAACTAAACAATGACTCCTGTATGTTTGAGCTCATCACTTGTGACTTTCACACGTTTTAAACTCTGTTGCAGTCATAAACTTTTATTTTTCAGTTCAAATTCAGGAAAGATGAGCCTTGCCACATAGTGTGCAAAAAAACATATGATGCATCTAAACAGGAAGATAAAGCTAATTTGGACTTTCTTAAGAGAGGCATGGAGCTGAATTACCAGCATCACTGGTGAGTGGGTCTGAATTTATTTTGTTGATTAACATTTATTAAGTTGCTAAGAAACAGTTTTACAGATGTAAACATATAAAGGGGCGGCTGTTTCACTTTCAGTGTGAATAGTCAATGCATTTTTGTCATGAATAAAAATTGTATGTTGTTCGCAGGATTGTTGACAACATGCCTGTAACATGGTGTTATTATGTGGAGGACAATCAAAAGTACTGTAATCCTGGCTTTCCCATTGGTTGCTTAGTAACCTTCGATGGACGATCTAAGGATGCATGTGTTCTCAGCGTGAGTAAGCTGTTTGCTAAACAGCTACTGGAGTCTGTGATCCCTAAACCGCTGCAAAATGCTAATTAAAAGAATAAAATTCTGGAGTTCTGTGTGTGCGAGCTTCTAGCTTCAATTGTCGCTTGAATTTCTGTGTTGTAATAGCGCTGTCTGTTTTTGCGTTAAGTCGGAGTTCAACAAGAAAAATACTTTCTACCTCTTCAACCATGTGGATATCACCATAACTTACCACAGTGGGGAAAATGAGAGTTGGACCGGTGCTCGGCTAGTTGGTGCTCGACTGGAGCCAAAAAGGTTAGCCGTTTTAGCCATCAACATGTCTCATCGAACTTGTATACTTCTCTTACTTCTTGTATACTTCTCAAGACTGAAAATTCTTCTAGTTAAAAACGATGTAAATTTGTGTTGTAAATAAGTGAGTCTATAGAAAATTGTGCTTCTCCATAGTGCGTGCATGGGTATGTGTTTGTGATGCCCTGTTGATGGGTAGGCGCTCGTCCAGGGTGTCCCCTGCCTCATGCCCCGAGTCCCCTGGGATAGGCCACATGCTCCCCATGACCTTGTGTCGGATAAGCGGTTCCCGAAAATGGATGGATGGGTGGATGGATGGATGGATGGATAATTGATGACTCGCTTTTATTTCAGCATTAAACACAGTGAGGAAAACAGCCAGACATGTGACGGGCCGCCCATGGACATACCAAAAGAGTTCAGTAGTAATCTGGAAGTGATCTACTCTTATTCAGTCAAGTTTGAGGTAAGTTCACTGATGTTCTATAGAAACCTTTGTAAGCATAAATCTATCCAGAGAGTTTGACTTTATTTATTAATTTTATTTATTTATTTATTTATTTATTTTCTCAGAACACAGATCAGATCAAATGGGCTTCAAGGTGGGATTACATTTTGGTGTCCATGCCTCATACAAACATCCAGTGGTTTAGGTGTGCTCTCTCTCCCTCCCCAGACATGTCTTAGAGTGTACGTATTCTCAGGTGTCCACATGCATATTAATGACCCTTTACTCTGTGTTCTGTGAAGCATCATGAACTCTCTGGTCATTGTGCTCTTCCTCTCTGGCATGGTGGCCATGATCATGCTGAGAACACTTCACAAGGACATCGCCAGGTACAACCAGGTGGACCAGGTACAGTAGTACTTTCCTATTAACTGCTTTAATAACGTCTTTAAACAGTTGCATTCTCGCCATCTATTAAGATAACAAATGCATAATAAAGCTTATTTATTATAATAATAAATATACAGTGCTGTGAAAAAGTATTTTCCATCCTGATTTCTTCTGTTTTTGTATACTAAATTGTTTTGTATTGTAAATTGTATCTCATACTAAATTGTTTCAGTGATTAAAACAAAATCTGAGATAAAACAAAGGCAACCTATGTAAACACAAAATACAGCTTGTAAATTATATTATTTATTGAAGCAAAAAAAGTTATCCAGTACCAACTGGGCCTGTGTGAAAATATATTTGCCCCCGTAATTCCCCAAATCTATGAAACCGCATTCATAATGGGGTTCAGCTGGACAAGAAGCAACCAGGCCTGATTACTGCAAATCCCGTTCAATCAAATCCACACTTGAATAGAACTTTTTCAGCAGCATGAAGTTTGTTAAAAGGTCTTACCCAGTAACACACTATACCAAAATTGAAAGAAATTCTGAGGAAGAAGGTGATGTATCAGTCTGGGAAGGATTACAAAGCTATTTCAAAGGCTCTGGGACTCCAAAGGACCACTGTGAGGTCCATTATCTCCAAATGGAAAAACTCTGCACTGTAGTGAACCTTCCCAGAAGTGGCTGACCCTCCAAAATTCCTCCAAGAGCACAGCAACTACTCATCCAGCAAGTCACAAAAGAGCCAAGGACAACATCAAAGGACCTACAGGCCTCTCCTGCATCAGCAAAGTTCACTGTTCATGACTCCACTATGAGAAAGACATTGGAGGGGAAAAATGTCATCAATAGAAGAGTGGCAAGGAGAAAACCACTGCTGACCCAGAAGAACATTAAGGCTCATCTGAAATTTGCCAAAACGCACCTTGATGATCCTCAAACCATTTGGGAGAATGTTCTGTGGTTTGATTAGTTAAAAGTGGAACTGTTTGTAAGACCGGGATCCCATTACATCTGGCGTAAACCAAACACAGAATTCCCCAAAAAGAACACAAATACGATCAAGCATGGTGGTGGAAGTGTGATGGTGTGGGGATGCTTTCTTGCTTCAGGGCCTGGTCAACTTGCAGTAATTGAGGGAAACATGATTTTTGCTCTCGGTTGGAAAATCCTAAAGAATGTCTGGTCTTCAGTCCATAAGTGCAACTCAAGCACATCTGGATTATGCAGCAAGACAATGAGCCAAAGCATAGGAGTAAATCCTAGTCCTAGAAGTAAATGAAAGATTGATCTCCAGTTATTGGAAGCGTTCTGTTGCAGTTATTGTCACGAAAGGTGGAAGAAGCAGATTTTAATTTTAAGGGGGCAATCAGTGTTTCACGTTGGTGATGGATGTTGGATAACTTTTTGTGTGTTTTCTCAGGTTGCCTTTGATTTATGTTGTATTTCGTTGGAAGATCTAAAACTATTTAATATGAGAGAAACACAAAAAACAGAAGAAATCAGGGTGGGGGAAAATACTTTTTCACAGCACTTGTCTATTTTAGCATTGTGGATTCATCCATGGGAATTCCAGCCATTGAAATCTCATTTTTAACATTTGCAGGCAGACTTGGTTAAGATCCACCTACAGTCAGGCATTGTATATGTAAGCCTATTTCCAGGCCCTGTTTGCATATCTTCTTAGGGTGATTTTATTTTATTTATCTATTTATTTATTTTTGGGGTGACTGCTGAATTAATAATTTCTGGGATTTTCTTTGTGGTAAAACATGGTGTATCGGTCATATTTCTCTCACTGGAATCATGTTTAAAAAATTACAAATACATGCATTCTCATTTCTACAAATTTCTGCAAATGTCTGACTGAAATTTACTGACACATAATCACCTTTATTTCTGCACCATATTTTATCATATCTCAGATGTGTCCTCTTGCTTGTGCTTGGCAAGTGAAAACTGATGAAAGCACTCAGTACCTGATATCTGATTAACCTTTATTGGGGGTCTGAGAAATGGTTCAGCTATCAGTGAGAATGTACCTGTCTTCTTTTTTCTTTTTTTGATTTTTTTCCCCCTCATAATTAGCTTCTAATTTAAATGCGGCAAAGTTTAGTCATTGTAATCTGTTTTTGTGATCTGCGGTACAGGAGGATGCCCAGGAGGAGTCAGGGTGGAAGCAGGTACATGGGGATGTGTTCAGACCGCCCAGGAGTGGCATGCTGCTGTCTGTCTTTCTAGGGCAGGGCACACAGATTTTCATCATGACCTTCATCACGCTCTGTAAGGAAAACCTGAAATAACTCTTCGAGAAATTTTTGTTAGACTCTTTTGTGTATATGATTTAATACAAGGCCTTTGTGGACTCCTGCTTTTGGTCTGTTTGCAATATTTATTTAAACTCCTCTTTTCAGTTCTAGCGTGCCTTGGATTTTTGTCTCCAGCGAACAGAGGAGCCCTTATGACCTGTGCAGTGGTGCTGTGGGTTCTGCTGGGCACACCTGCCGGATATGTATCAGCCAGATTGTACAAGAGTAAGGATATCGCCTATTAAAAGGACTGGCACACTGCTAATTATGTTCACCATTAGCAAATGTTACGGGGCATTTAACATGAAACTCTTCACGTGCACTTTTAAGTTGAATTTACTTAATTAAAATGCATACATCGGTTCCACACGATCAAATCGAGTTAAATTAACATCATTTGTTTTCGTACATCCAACGTGATTTTGATCATGTATTTTCAATGGCCTGAATAAAAATCAAACGTCACACTCACTTGAGCTGTGGATTGAACCAAGGTTGCTGGCATTCTGCAACTGCCATGTTACCGCTGCTCTATTCTACCACACATGCTTTTTAATCATGTTAATTGAAATGCTATAGTTATAGTACCTGTCAGTGGCAACATCTGCACAAGATTTCATAATGTAATTGGTTTATGTTAATACTATGTGAATTGATCACACCCACTTTACATAATTTGGTTGAATTAATTAGAAAGTGCTTGAATTAAGTTTAGCATAAGCAATGAAATCACATTTTGATGAGAATTTTTATGTAACCCATATGTAATATTTTTTGCTTAATCTAACCAACCACATTAATTTTTCAGTGTGGTGTCATGTTGACATTGTCTTTGTGTATGTGTGTGTTCTGAAAATGATAGGTTTTCCTGAAATTAAATGTTTGTTTTGTCTGTATTTCGGTAATAAGTAAAGTTATAGCATATGTGCCAAAGATTGTTATTGGCGGAAATGCAATTTTGAACACCCCCCCCCCCCCCTTGGCTGTTTGCCAGAATTCAGCCGGCCTCCACATACTGAGTTATTTAATATTGACCCTATTACTCAGATCTCACCTATTTCAATTGTTTACCTCACTGTTCATATAAGCAACACTAATTCTGTAAGAGTAAAATATGTAGTTGTACGTTAGATTGTGTATTTGATATTTTTA
This sequence comes from Ictalurus furcatus, assembly GCF_023375685.1. Lineage (NCBI taxonomy): Eukaryota > Metazoa > Chordata > Actinopteri > Siluriformes > Ictaluridae > Ictalurus > Ictalurus furcatus. The sequence goes on from NC_071262.1 coordinate 12,174,999, forward strand.
GTAGATGCCAATAAAGGGCTTTAGTTTTGGCAAATTGTTTTAATTATAAATCATTTTAAAAACCTGCTTGTGTACTTTTGGCCTGGAGTGTGTCTGTGGAGAGAGAGAGAGAGAGAGAGAGAGAGATTATATATATATATATATATGCGCACATACTAATATACTTAATCATAATGCTTTCTTTTATAAGACAGCACAAATACTGACTGATAAATATATGACCAGTTGATTGTCATTATATAAATGAGCAATTTTCTTTTTCTTGTTTTTTTTTTCCTCTAGGTTTTGGTGGTGACAAATGGAAAACGAATGTTTTATTGACCGCACTTTTGTGTCCTGGGTATGTTGAATTGTTTTGTATAATGAGGAAAAAGTGGTCCATAACAAGATGGGCCTTTAAGATTGACGTTATAACACTGTCCTTCACAGCATTGTGTTTGCGGATTTCTTCTTGATGAATCTGATTCTGTGGGTGGAGGGCTCATCTGCTGCCATCCCATTCTCAATACTGGTAGCTATCCTGGCACTGTGGTTTGGCATTTCCGTTCCTCTCACCTTTGTAGGTGCATACGTCGGCTTCAAAAAACCGGTGAGTTACTGCTCTGAATTTAGTACAACTTTTAGGCTTGATATATGGATTGTGTACTTTTTATTTTTTTATTTATTTAAAAAGAAAAGAGTACAGGTGCATCTAAAAAAAAAAAAAAAAAAAAAAAAATTGGAATATTGTGCAACTTAAATCCCCCCCATTTAATTCAAAAAGTGGAAATTTAATATATTCTAGATTCATTACACATAAAGTGAAATATTTCGAGCCTTTTTTAGTTTTACTAAATAGTTTAGTTTTTATGGAAATCAAAAATCCAGTATCTCAAAATATTAGAATAAAGAATTTGTAATACAGAAATGTCAACCTTCTGAAAAGTATGTTCATTTATGCACTCGATACTTGGTCGGGGCTCCTTTTGCATGAATTACTGCATCAATGTCGCATGGCACTGCTGAGATGTTTTGGAAGCCCAGGTTGCTTTGATAGCAGCCTTCAGCCCGTCTGTATTGTTGGGTCTGGTGTCTCGTAGATTCTCTGTGGGGTTCAGGTGAGGAGTGCGTCAACGAGGAACCAGGAGCATCACTGGGTTTACCTGCTGCATGCCCACTCTGAAAACAAGGGAATAGCAAATCCAGTAATAATAATAATAATAATAATAATAATAATAATAATAATAATATATTATTATTATTAACTTGCGCACACATTTTAAATTATCAAATATTTTAAAATATGTTGGTTGGGTGACTAAATACATAACCTCTTATTACATGGCTCTCTGAAATTCTTGATTCTGGTCAATCCGTGGTCTGCTATTTCCTGTTTATTACCGTCATCAATAGCAACGCAGTATAATACAACGCTCATCCTGAAACTCTGTCTTTTTTCATGTCTCGCGCTCTCTCCTTTCATATAAACACAACTGGTGCCATCGTGCATCTCCGTTATAGTTATTGATTGTATTGAAAATGAAATCAGAGGACTTCAGTATTTGTGTTGGACGGCTGTTTTTGTAGACGGCAACAGATTATAAAATAATAAAGAACAGGTAAAATTTTAAAACCTTCATTTCAAACCACTATTTCATGTCCCTGCAATTATTTTGAAAAGCCGTGTATTCGTGGTATGAATATACTTTATCCCTTAAATGTCACACTTGTATGTTTGTTACTGTCTTGTTTGAACTTGTCTTGGCTCAAAGCGATGCACTTGCTAAGAAATTATTTCAAGCCAATTCACTATTTTGTGTCCAACTATTTATTTTTCCTCATACTTTTCTCCAAGTCATTCATTGAGCTAAAAGTGATGGATTGTTGTCACGAAGATGACTCAGCAGATTGGACGTGTTGCCCCCTTTTGCAGCGACTATGTTTTGACAAGCTCTGCAGACAAGGTTACCATCTATATTCAGTTTCCCTCAGCATATTTTTTTTTTTTTTATAAAATCCAAAATATGACGACACTTCAGATTTGGTTCTTTTGGAAGGTTGGAAAATCTCCTGAGTGCTGTCACTGCCTGTTTCCACTCTCACAAAACAAGGTGTGTGTGTGTGTGTGTGTGTGTGTGTGTGTGTGTTTGTGTGTGTGTTTGTGTGTGTGTGTGTGTGTGTGTGTGTGTGTGTGTGTGTGTGTGTGTGTGTGTGTGATCACGATAATCGTGCACGGTTTTAATGATAATTAAATGTGACACGGAAATACTAACTGTCTGGGAATTGAATCGTGGTTTATCTTGAAACTGGTAACCGTTTCATCCCTATATGTCTGAAAGGGATATATGTATGGGTCTCTAGTTTTAGTATTTAAGTAGTTTATTATTCTATTGGGGTTATTGGCTCACTGAGGACGTCCCCATGAATGGCGGCTCAAAAATGGATACTCTTTTTGGATATTGATCTTTGTGCTTGTGACTGTGGTTTGCCAAACACATCCAATTACGAAAAGGAACAGCGGGCTGCACATACACGAGATGCCCTCTTGTTGCTTCGGTCTACTGTACCCACTATGTCTATTGGACTTGCCAGATTTGCCGAACGCTGAGGGTAAATTTTTGGATAAAAGACGCCTAAGAAGGAGAGGACGAAGGGGAGGTATCCGTCAGCATCTCCGCTGACGTGGAAATAGACCTCCTTTGCCTGGAATAATTATAAGCAACGTGAGATCTCTGCAAAATAAAATTGAGGAGCTTCACACTGAAGCCAGGGTCTGCTTTGAATACAGAGAAGCAGGCCTTTATGGTGTTCATGGAAACATGGCTTCATCCAGACATGGCCAGCTAGCAGTATGAGGTGGATGGATTCTCTCTGGTTCGGGCCGATCGTTCTGCAGCATCAGGAAAGAACCGAGGTGGGGGAGTGTGCATGTATGTGAGGGAAGGCTTGTGTTCCCAGTGAGATCTACGGTATAATACCGATGTTGAACTGCTTTGCTTAAGTTTAAGACGCTTTTGTTTACTGAGAGAGTTTGGGAATATCATCATCATTTGTGGGGTTTATGTTCCACCCACTGGTAATGCAATAAGAGTGGCGGAGCAAATTAATGAATGAGGTAATGCTGCAATTTAAATTGTGAGCACGTTAAGGTGTTTTTTGACCTTGGATGCATGTAAATCTATTGTATGAGACACCTAAAACAAAATTAGGCACGTTTCAAAACGATAATAGGTGCGCTTTAAAGGCTGGCATGAAGACTTTGTGCTCAGGGGCGGTGAGAATCAACTGGATGCTTTCTTGTGTATGCGGAGAACTTCAACAAAGTCACAAAGTGATTACAGAGGAGAGCAGAGGGAGAAGAGCTGGTCTAGAAGTGAGGTGTCTGGATAGATTGGGATGATGAAACCAAGGCAACCTGCTCATGCCCCCCAACCAGACACTCTAAACTGATTTGTAGAGCCAGACATTGGACAAATAATCATCTGTTAAACATGGAAATTGATATGAGTCATGAGTCTGACAGCTTGAAGATGATATGGGTTCTGTATAAGGCATCGCTTTGTATTAGCTGGTTTTGATGTTATACGTCATGCAAACTGGGTTGTTGAAATTATTCGTCAACCCCTGAATATATGCATTAGTGAGCAAACCAGGAAAGTAAAGGCAATGTGCTTGTCCAGTCCCATTTTATGAGGGTGTAGAGGCATAGTTTGATTGAACTCCAATATGAAAAGCTAGTTACATGCGTTAAATATATGTTTAAGAGTATTCCCTTATTGCTGCAGAAAATAAGTGTGTACTTTAAAGCCATAGTCTTTCATCACTGCTTGTAATGACTTTATCAGAGTCTAGCATCTTTGTTTTTTTGCTCATTGAAGTGTTTAAATGAAAAGTGACTGGGTGCTTGGTTAATATCAGAGTTACATAACGATTTTGTCACTTTTCCCACATCCCTACTTATTCCTGATTCTGGATATATGGTTTAGCATCCGTTCAATTCACGAATATGCCTAATATTTAAAGATGGGATTAAATTGAGTCCCTGTTCATGTAATAAGGCATTTTGGACTTGTTCATTTGAGTTATTGTCTTTGAAACAGGTGAAGGAAATTTAGTAAACTTAGCAGGGTAGCTATATTTTGGTGATCACCTAAAATATTTTGTCCCTTTTGTGCCAAAAGTATTGAGCATGGTTTTTCAAGAAACTAACAAAAATATATAATGAGAGAGAAGAAAAACACTCTGAAACTGCAAACAAAATAACTCCATGGCAAAAAATGTAACATGGTCTTCAAATAAACAGCATTCTTTGTAAGCTTCCTTTTGTCTAATCATTGGTTAGGAATGCACTGTCAGAGTTTTCGATTACGCTTTGCAAGTTTACATTCCCCATTCCGGCACAAACATCTCATGCGGCCGGGCTTAACAGCGATTTATTGTCATTGGCTAGTGAGCTTTGGATAGACAGCTCCCTGACCTGGAAGTAGAGAATTCAGTGGCATGAATTTTGTTGGAGTACTTTTGTAGTGGAAATTACTTACTTGGTCAGTATATTAGTTCATAATGTGATATTTGAGGTTTGGGTAGTCTTTTATGACTATTTGTTTTGAGATGAGCTCTCAGGAGCAGCACAGAGCATTGTCGTCGTCATCCTCCTCCTCCTCCTCCTTCTCAGACACTCGAGCTGTTGATCCAAATCTTACTAGCATGCACTTTGACACCAACAGTTGCAAGACTTACTGGCAGATCCTGTGATGAAATTTTGGGGTTCTTGGAGACTTCTTTTTGCAACAGACGGTCTGCTCTAGGGCTTATGCAATAATTGTAATACGTTGTAATGATGTATTTCAAATAATTTGGAGATCTTTTTAAATCTCTTGCCAGACTCCTAGGCATCCATAACCTTTTTTCTGAGGGCCTTCCAGAAGTCTTTAGATTTTGGCATGATGACACCACACACCTCAAATACAAGGGGAACACCAGATACTAGATATGAGAGAGGTTTAAATAAGACCAGTTCCACCTGCACTCCCTAAGCAGGTTCTAATCACGGACACCCAATCTTGAACACCTGGTTCTAATTTTATGGATTTGAAGGTATGATAAATGTAGGGGGTGTACTTACTTTTTCCATGTGACTGATCTGTTTTTTGTTAATTTAAATTGTGAAAATGACCACAAAATGTCAATTTTATGTGTCATTTGATCGTGGATCGCCTTTTATTAATAGGCACTGTTTCAAAGCAGTCCAAATGTTTGCTTGTTCAAGTATGTCAAAAAAGCCAATAATTTCCATGGGGTATACTTATTTTTTCACGTGACTAGACATAAGACATACCACACCACAACCACAGCAACTTCTCCCAAACTCCCAAACCCAGGTTTAAAGGAAAAAACTCATGTTCATGTGATCCCAATGCACACATCTTGTTTGAAGCTTTCTCAACAAACAAAAAAAAATACACAAATTACAAAATACAAATTGTTCACATCTGTATTCATATTTGTTAAGGATACATTTTCTGTTCAAGCCAAATGTATTTAGTCAGTTACATCCCTATTTCATATGTACTTTGTGCTCTCATACATCTTATTTTTTAATTTATTTTATTTTTTTTGGTACTGAACTCTATTATTCTCCCTGCATAGTGAAAATTGATAGTAAGGTGCTATGTTTATAGAGTTTGCCAGAGGTACGTGATGGGTTTTGTACTTGTGGTCATGGTTTATAGGGAAACAGTAGACCCATTGAGGGAACAACTCCAATATTTACCAATTCTTTGGGTGTGAGTCAAATAAAACTTGGTAGGAATGGGGGAAAAAAAACCCACAAAAGGGTATGTTATATTAATTTTTAATGGGAGTAGACTATAAACAAGACTTAACGCGTTTCGGCGTTAAGCCATCCTCAGCGTCTTGCGTATACACAAAAACTCTACTTTTAACAGCACATTGCTAGTCTATCTATGATTTTGGTGAGAAATTGTTAGTGTCTTCCAAAATGTGTATCTTCCGGTCTTTTCCTGTTACTTGAGATGCTTGAGTTTAGCAACAGACAGATGAGGTCTTTTGCTAATTGTTCAGTTTACATTGGAACATTAAAGTTTTCTGTTTCCAGACTGAAAAGAACTTAATGCGAAAGTAATTTTGAAAATCTCATTATGAATATACAGTTTGTGTTTGTGTGTTTGTGTGTTTGTGTGTGTGTGTGTGTGTGTGTGTGTGTGTGTGTGTTAAAAACAGATCTTCTGGTTATCTATTGCTTTTAATAGCTTAATAAATTATATAATCCCTCATCGATTCCCAAGTTTTTTATTTTTATTTATTTATTTTTTTAAATTAATCCTGTCATTACATTCATAACTTCAGAATGCAAGGTGTTAACCAGGAAATGCATATATTGTGTCCAGCTTCTACAGATTTTCTTGGTGTATCATTTTTCACCAACTAACAAGATGACACTATATTGTGCAACAGTGATGCCTGGGGGTTGTAGAAACTCAGTGGTGGCTTGTTTGTCCCTGCATGGATCTTTTGGAAGTTCACATTCAGTAGGGGTATCCTGGCAGCCCTAGAATACTAGAAATGAGCCATAAAAAAAATAAAACAAAAGATACTATTTTGTCTTTACAAAATTTTTGGAAGTTTGTTGACACTCATTTAGTGTGGCATCAGCAAAATGTCTCTCTGTAATCACTGTAAGCTCCTGATTCTGTGTACAGTGTGTGCTGCAATCCCACACTGTCTGTTTCAAACCGTATTCATTTGAATCGTTTATGGGTTTTTATTATTTTTTCAACAGGTGATTGAAGTGCCAGTGCGAACAAACCAGATCCCACGGCAAATCCCAACGCAGTCCTTTTTTACCAAACCTGTTCCAGGCATCATCATGGGTGGCATCCTGCCCTTCGGCTGCATTTTCATCCAACTCTTCTTCATTCTCAACAGCATCTGGTACCCTCATAATAATCCTATGAGTTATTCAAATAATAGCAATTATACACCCCACTGTTACTGTAAGATTTAAAAACAGGACATTTTCTGACCTTCTATACTTGCAGGTCTCATCAGATGTATTATATGTTTGGCTTCCTGTTCCTGGTGTTTATTATCCTCCTCATCACATGTTCAGAAGCCACCGTTCTGCTCTGCTACTTTCATTTGTGTGCTGAGGTGAGGCTGTAGACCGGGATGTCATAAAGTTTTTAAATTCATGTGCATTTATGGATGTATTTTTATTTGTAATATATTAATAAATCTGTGAAATTCTTCACATATCTACAGTACTGTGCAAAAGTCTTAGGCACCCTATATATATATTTTTTTTTTTGTACAAACTTTGTTATAGATTTTTTTATTTTATTTTATGAATTCTGCTTTATCGAATCAGTACAAATACCTTTTTAGATTCCCAAACATTAGTTTTCCAACACAAAATTAAATGTGACACAAACCATTTTCTATGTCTTTAAAGAAACCAGCATATTAAGTGGTAAGAAACTTTTTAGACAAAAACCATAATGAAGGCTGCTGGATTTTGCTGCAAAAATAAAGTCTCTGGTATACTTCGTTTTTTTACACGTATGCATGCAGTCGTACGCATAGCCTTTCAAAGAATACTCAATTTGACATATATGCGCACACAGTCGATTGACGCATGCGCATTACGACAACTTGCACTACCCCTCCTGGTCTACAAGAGTCAGTACAGAGCAGTAAAGCAGTTCTTCTGGTGTGAAGGACGACAACGAAGAACAATGCTCTGGCAGTCTCTCGGCACGATTAGCACCCGTATACAAATCCTTATACTTTAAGGCTAGAATTATACAAATGCGGGTACTTTCTAACCTGCGCTCAGTTCCGTCCCTTCCGTTTTTATTCCATTTTTTTCTTCAACTACCTTGACAATCAATGGTCCTGGCTCACTGTCTCAAACCTTGTGCAACTAAATAATGCAAAAGAATTAAATGTGCACGTGCGAAAATCGTGTTGCGCACGTACTCTGCTGGTGATGAAATTTGCGTCACACGTAGCGTACGCTGTTCCTAGCGTACGCATAGAAAGTTAAGCATGCTTTCTGCTTAAGAAGCAAGTGTGACAGTTAAAGTCTCCAGAAGAACTGTGGCTGGTTCTGCAAGATGCTCAATAAATCTTACAGCTCATTTCCTTATAAAACCACACAAATTCTACCTGAGAAGCAAAGGGTCATCAATAATTATTCCCTTTGTTTCATTTATTATTTATTACTCATTTATTAATTTATTTCCCCTTTGTTTCATTTATTTATTTATGTATTTATTTGTAACATTTAATTTCCTAACTTTTGAAGGCATCTTTGCTTTACAGCATTACTTTACATGTGCTTAAGTCTTTTGCACAGTACTGTACATGTGATTAGTGTATATAGTATTTCACATCTGGAAAGTATTACAATATATTGCACTCTGTATTCTAGAACACTAATTCAAAGGGTCTATCTTGAGCATAAATATCTGCAAAGTTTTCATAATGATTTCAAACAGGAAAACCCTTGGCAAATGGGTCTTGTGCTCAAATATGTTTTTCACAGTTGCATTACTGTAGACAAAAACTTTGAATATCCTGTAGTGATGGTGGAGTTTTCAAGAGGCTCGTGTCTATATACTTGCCCACCTATTTTTATTTCTATTTTCTGTTTACAGGATTATCACTGGTGGTGGCGATCATTCCTCACTAGTGGATTTACTGCGGTTTATCTCTTCATCTATGCTGTACATTATTTCTTTTCCAAACTTCAAATCCAGGGAGCTGCCAGTACTATACTTTACTTTGGCTACACCATGATCATGGTTCTCATATTCTTCCTCTTCACAGGTGAGTGATGCGCTTAAAAAAAAAAAAAAAAAAAAAAAAAAAAGGTGTTGCTGATAACAGTGTAATTTGTAAATGTGTCACGTCAGTGTAACTGGTCATTGTTTAAATGTTATAAAAACCGAGTCATTTTAATAATAAGAAGCATCAATTAAAAATGCCAGCCTGGCAGTTGACATTGAGTTTTATAGGGATACTGTGGGGCAGGAAGAATCAGGAAGGAGCAGAGTGTAATCCTTTTGCTCTGTTTACACAGCCTGTGATGAAATAAAAGTCAATAAGTTGCGAAGTGGCCTGTATTGGTAACCATTTTAGAATATGCAGGATTTGTATCCTGTTCCCATTCCTCTGTAGCAGTAGCTTCTGTATGCTTACGCTGGCGGATATTTGCTTTTTTCTTTGGTCAAACCTTTTTTTTATTACTTCACACCTGTGCTGGTGTTATCTGTGATCTTGGAATTCAATTCTAGTTTATTTTATTTGTATAGCAAGCACTTTTAACAATGGGCAGCTTTACAGAAATGTATACATTCAGGGTGTACATTTTTATATGTATGAATTTATCTCTAACGAGGAAGCCAGAGGCGACGGTGGCGAGGGAAAACTCCCTGAGACGACATGAGGAAGAAACCTTGAGAGGAACCAGACTCAAAGTGAACCCATCCTCCAAGAAGACTGAACAAATTTTTGAGCAGATTTAAAAGTTCAGTGTTGACGTATGGAAATATTAGTGTCGAGCTGTGATTTGCACGATTTAAATCTATACGGATTATATTATTAAATACTTTTTTTTTTTTTTTTTTTTTTTTTTTTTTTTTTTGTCACTGAGGTCTTTTCCTGTGGTAACTTGGCTAACCATCACAGATCCCCCACACTTGAGAATTTTTTTTCTCTCCTATTGTTACTCTTTACTTCATGTTCTGCTTCAGTAGAGATGTTTAGGCCAAGAGTAAATGAAGAGACTTATTATAAACATTTTAACAAATTTTTGTTTTTTAATTTATGTGAAATAGTAGCCCAGTCATTGGTTTTAATGAAATCTTCCCCAGTTTTTCTCAGTTGGAGGAGGCTAAAGGAAATGATCCAGCTATGATCCAAGCAAACTGCATACAGTGTGTGTGTATTATATAAATAGCACACTGACTGCTGACCTTATTTTGCTTCCCATCTTCCTGAAATGATCATCTGTTCAGCATTGGGTTGCAAAATCATCCTTGGTCTCACGCTCTCTCCTGTCATTGAATAGCTTTAGCCACAAGCTACTCTAATGCTGAATCCTAGCTTCTTGGTTTCCATCTTGAAATGATAATGGTCTTCCATTATGCTGGTAGTATGTGTAGATAATAGAGGCCTAGAGTATTTACGGTCATTACTGAATCAATTGACCGTTACATAGAGCACTCCTTACAGTCACATATGATTGCAGGACTCTGCTATTATAGTCTTCGATTTGGTACCGCTGTTTCCATCATGAATATCAGACTCCCAGTTTATATGTTGCCATGGCATCTAATAGATGCTTCAGAAACCCTGGCGAAGGCACTTATCACAATTACCTCACATTTAAGACATGAAAACAAGAATCTAAAGAGAAACAGAACATGTTTGTGTACAGCTTACGATGCACACTTCCCAGAGTGCTTGTATTTTCTAGGTAGAGGTGGTCAGAAGTTGACATGGTAACAGCACAATCTAGCTGTTCCTAGTTGAAAACACCCACACATGCCAATATGTGGGATGCGTTAAACCTGTTCCGACTTCTAATAGCTGTGGTTCATGATTTTCATCCTCTCCCTCTCTGTATGCCTAATGTTGTTGCCTCAGTGAACCTGGCGAAGTTCATAGGCCGAACTGACCTTAAAATCTCAGCAGATTCATAAATGTTAAAACTGTTGATCAAAGGGATTGTTGACAAAAGACAATTGCCAGTAAGGTACCAAACCTGTTCACGGCACAGCTGATTTATGTTATATTGACGTCCCTGAAAATGGCAAACCTCATGGAGAGCTGAAAACATTGGAGGGGTTTCCTCCCCCCAGTCCTAAGACATGTGTTGTAGGCTGATTGGCATTTCCAAATTGTCCGTAGTGTTTGTGTGTGAATGGGTGTGTGTGCGATTGTGCCCTGCGATGTGTTGGTACCTTGTCCAGGATGTCCCCCACCTCATGCCCAGAGTCCCCTCAGGTAGGCTTCAGTCTCCCCCATGACCCTGTGTAAGATAAGCTGTACAGAAAATGGATGGCTTTTTATGAATACCACATTTCTTGTCTAAATACTTTGAATGATTCACGGATGAATTTGTTCATATCCAACTTGTCTCATCTGTCCATCTTTCCACAGGCACCATTGGCTTTTTTGCCTGCTTCTGGTTTGTAAATAAAATCTACAGTGTGGTGAAGGTGGACTAAAGTGGGGCTCTCAGCACTGGACTCTCTGGACAATGTGAGGAAATATCTTCAGTGTTGAGCTTCGATTGGCAGACTGTTGGGGAGAAATGTCCTTCTTTGCTTGTAAACTAGATTTACTGTCATAATTCTGTTTCTACTGTATGTAATTTGGTTGATTTAGTTTGCACAATTAACATGTTTGAACATTATGAATGTGATGGACAAGCTGGCTAGAGAGAAAAGCAGAAGTGAGCAGGCTCAAACATTTGCACATGAAAGGGTTAACTTGTCATTCCCAATTGCAGACTCTAGAAATTGTAAAAGAGTGAAGGAAAACAAATTGTGATCAAATAAATCTATATGGGAGGCCATCTGCTACCTGAACCTTAAGCACACATTGATCTCGGACTAGAAAAGGTATTCAGATCTCATGTGTGTGTATATATTACGGTTTTATATTAATCTCCAAATATGTTCATTCCTTTCTTTTTTTTAATTTTTTTTATTTATTTTAAACCTGTTCTGCTGTAAGTTTTATAATTTGAATGTTAAAATATGGAATCCAGTGTCACTTTTAGTTCTGTTTTATAAAATAGTCTTTGCAAAAAGGTGAAAAGATTTGTTAATAATAATAATAATAATAATAATAATAATAATAAAAAAAAGGATTTAAAAGGGATTATTCATCATTAATGATTGGGTTTTAAAATGACTGTTACTGTATCTTTCGTCAACAACCTGTTAAATTTTTACGGCCATCACACATTGACTTTGTAAAACCAAGAAAGGAATTGATTTAATAAGTTGACAGAGACAAAGTTTTGTTTCAGCTTTGCTTCAAGACCTTTAATTGAAAATCATGTGAGGTATAGCTAAAGATTCTTGTATCATGAAACAAAAATAAAACACAATATAAATCATTACAATATTTATCTACATAGTTTAAAACAATTCAGTTCTTAATATAAGTACAAGTTTGTTTGTTTGTTTGTTTGTTTGTTTTTAAAAATGCCTTGCATTATAAGGATCTTAATTGTTTACTCATTAAATATTTGATTTACTACAGAGGAACAAATGTTGGTTGAATTTAGACATCAAATGACTGTTGTGTCTTAACATTCACGTGAAAATAGCAGGCTATAACCTTGCTGAAAATATAAATATTGAACAATTCAAATATTCAAAACATTATTCATTTTATTATTAATAATATTGATAAAATGTTTTCATCTTTACCTCTTCAGGTTATTCCTATAAGGCTTTTGCTAGAAAACGGTTTAATTCGGAACTTGTCTACATACGGATTGGTTTTGGCTTAGGCTACTGTTTTTTGATGCATTCCCTGTTCTCACACAAGCTCAACTCAAAAGCCTTTTTAAGCTTGTGAGTTATATCATGTGCGTTGCAAAATGAAACCCCCCGAAATATACAATGCAAGGTATCCCCAAGACCAGGGCCTGCAGAACCACTGGCTTAAATCAACGATTCCTTTTCAAGTTTGGTAAGTACAAACTTATTATTTCATCATTTAACCAGATTTCAACTGCAATCTGTTTGAAAACATTATTCTGTCCACATTCATTGAGACCATAAGTTTAACAGTCTGGTTGATGATTCATACAAAAAAAAAACTGCAGACACACTATTGACTGTATTGTTTAAGAACAGATGATGTGTCCTAGGGCTATGAAACTTTATAAATAGAGACAGACATGTCAGACAATTAAAAAACTAATATACTAATATAGACTTTTTTTTTTTTTTTTTTTTTTTTTTAAAGTGTTTCTGTAAGGGAGTATATGTTTCCATTGCTTTAACTCACTAACCAGTAGTGAAAATCTGTTTTGTTCTCCCAGTTTCATCGCTTAGCATGAATGAAAATCGCTCTGGATTTTTTTCACTTCTTAAGTAGGACTGCACAATATATTGTTTGTTAATCATTATAGTGATCTTGGCTTCTGCTATGTACAAATCAATACACTAATGAATCATGAATCATGCTGTGAGCATTTTAAACAGGGTCAGAAGTGTGTGTGTGGGTATTATGTCAAATAAAGGCATAGTGTTAGTAATAATTTAGTGTATTGTAGAGTATTTCAGTGTAAGACAATCAAATCTTAACATATTTTGAATATATTGTGCAGCCCTATGTGTGTATTATGATGGGGGGGACTGAATACAGATGCAAAAGAGGTTGCTCCTTCTGCTGTGATCCACTCCAGAACATTAAGTGCCCATAGGGATTGTCACCCCTTTGAACAATTGGTGGGCATACCGATTTAATTATCTCACACTTAAAGGAAGTGAGCTATTATACAGCTCTCTTAGAGAAGCGCTCTTAAACAGAGCTGACTGTGTACAGAGCCAGCAAAGCATTTCAGTGGTTAAGAAGTAAGACAATACACAGACTGTACTACCCCTTGAGCAGCTTTGCACGCTGGATGCTCTCATGAGGAACATCAGCGACCTCGACATGAAGTCAGTCTTTAAGGTAACGTGTTATCGTGGGTTTTGAAGTATTGTTTACTTTTAAAATGCCTTGTCAAAACTTAGCTCGCCTGTAATTTTGATGTCCTAAAAACCGCCTGCTTTTTGTTATTGTTTTTAAAGCTCGTTATTTATTTTTAATCAAAAGTGTACATTCTCCACCTGTGCATTTGAGGAACCACAGCAAGACTTATGTTACGCTAATGTTGAAACATTAGGGCTTCTCCCTGATGTCTTTACAATTTTTCGAACACAAAATATGTACGTTTTGGTTGAATTTACAAATATTACACACAGCATCACAAAATGACATACATGTAAATCCATAGTATATCAAAAAATTGTAAAAAATATACTACGTTTAACATACCTATAACTTCATAATAATAATTCAATATTAATAGGCCATCAAATACACTACTTCCTGCATGAAGAACATTGGAATAGCATTTTTGCAAACCACCAGTTGGAATGACCTGGGTGCTGAAAGAAATATCAGAGGTACATGAGCTTTCTGTGCATATGACCCTTTGAATTTCACTTTTTTTATGAAACTGACAAATAGTAACTACTAACCACTATAGCAGTCAATAACCACTCGTTCATTGTCTATAAAGGTTTTCAGTTAGGCCATTTTGAAAGTATTGTGGTATATAGAGGTAAAACTGATGAAACCTCCTGGATGAGCAGTCAGACATATTTAAGACATAAACCTGGACTAATGACTACTGACCCTGTCATGCAAATTGATGTCTTTGTTTGCCTCAAGAACATTACAAATAGTAAAGAATAATTTCACTTGGTGCTTTGCAGAGTAAGCTCCCTGTCTGAGCTCAGGCTCACAGACGTTGTCTCTTTCTGGCTCTCCCTTGATATCCGGGCTACAGGTGAGGATGATGTTCCTTCCTCCCAAGTCTGGAGGGAACATATGCGGGTCATGTGGCTAGGGATATGCATCTGTGCTGACCGCCCATCTGTCACTGTGAAGCAGCTGTCCACAGCTGAACCTCGCCCTGGACGTGTCTGTCCGCATCGTGGCCCGCAGAGCAGCGCCAAGAACTCCTTACGCACGCTGCGGTGCATGTAGCCGTAGATGTAAGGGTGCAGGCAGCACTGCAGGAAAAAGAGGACAAGGGCCAGTGAGGCCAACCATGGTGGCACAGCAGTGCGGGAACTTATGGAAATGGTGCTCAAAACACTGTACGGACCCATGCTGAGCACATAGGAGGCCATGATGACGAAAACCACCCTTGCTGCCTTACAGTGGTAGTGAAAGCGACGGTGCCTGTTCCTGGCAGGATTCGTGGCTGAGAAAGGGCCTTCTTGTTGGAGCTGCTGCGGCTGCCTGTGGGGACTGGAGCCTGAGTCTGGAGGGTGGTTCGTTTGAACAGGGTGCACCAAAGCATTCTGCCGCCGGGCTGCCCTAAACACCATCCAGTAGCAGCCAAGCATGATGGCCACAGGCAGCCAGAAGGAGAGAGTGGCCACCAGCGCTGAGTATGACTGGCTGGAGGACCATACCATGATGCAGGCATTATGGTGTCGGTCGAAATCGATAGCTCCCCAGCCGTAGAGAGGTGGGGTGCTCTGCAGCAGGCTCACCAGCCAGGTAAGAGTGATCAGGTTAGTGCCCAGGTGAGGTGTCATGCGTGTTGGATATGACAGCGGGTGGATAATGGCCAGGTAGCGGTCCACTGACACGACGATAATAGTGTTTACCCCAGTGAAAGCAAAAAGGTGCATGAGCACCACCAGGGCTTGACACAGACGGGTGTCCAGTGGCCAGACCTCAGGTACAGTGGCGGCAATAACAAATGGCATGACAAACACCGTTTGCAGCAGATCAGCCAGCAGTAGGTTGAGCACGAAGCGGTTGGCCACATGCAGCAGCTGTGGCTTTCTTTGGAACACCAGCAGTACCACCACATTGCCAAAGAGAGACATGCACACAATAGCTGATATGGCCACCATCTTCACAGCACTGTTTGTCATCGAAGGTGGCTGGAGGGCACCAGGGTCCCAGGGCACCGCACTCAAGCTGTAATTCATGCTAGGATCCTGCATTGTGGGCATGGTGATGCTGATTAAGTGGGTGATGATGCATGTAGTGGCTTCTACCACCCCAGCAACATCACCTCACAATCTGCACAAGCCTTCTCGCTGTCCCCGTCTTCACCTAGGAGATTAAATACAATGGAAGTGCACTGAGTGTCTACATTCAACAGCGTGACAGACATCGTTATCACACACATCTCTCCATTTGTTCAGCTATTTCTACAATGAACATTCAATACGGATCACCAGATCCGACTTACATTCTCAGATCAGATCTATTAGAGCATAAATCACCAATGAATACAGTGCCACAACATGACAGCTATACTTTCTTCATGTTCTCCTTAATATTTCTTTGGCACATCCACACCACTTAGGTTAACCTGTAAGCCGTTTTCTCCTTCACAACGGTGACAAAACAGCTGGAAAGAACAGCTGTCAGAATTCCATTATTAACCCAGGCGCGGATTCTCTGGACACAAAGAAGCTGTCACTCACGTCGCTGTCCAAATCGTTTAAAATTTTTTTTTTTACCTGGCTATTGCAACCATTAGGCTATAAGAAGAGATGAATCTTCTGTATCTTGAGTTCCATATCCAAGGCTGTGGTGTGTTTTCAGTCGTGCGTCCTCCGCTGAGAGTGTGCCCACTGACGGCGCTGTGCTCTGTTCCCGACGCTGCGCTCCCATTTTAGTGGTAATCAATGGCCGTGTTGTGCTTTTGCATGCAGCGCACGTCTCTGATCATCACTGACAGCGTTGCTTTCTGTCTCTTTCTCTCTCTCTCTCATTCCGATCGGAATTCGACGGTCATAACACATATTTGCTGAAACGGCTGTGAACGTCCCCGATATAGGCTACACCGTGCACCTGCGCTATATGCAGCTGCATTTCACTCTGGAGCATAAACAGCCCTCAGATGAAAATATAATGGTCATGAGATAAAATATCTCCAAATGCAAGGTGGTGTTGAATTATTGTTAAAATGAATCAATAATAGATTAGGGACATGCGTTTTTTTTTTTTTTTTTTTTTTTTTTAAACAGTGTCTAATATTAAATTGATTCATCTAACAACTTACATTAACACTCAAAAACATTGACATGATTTGCATAAACA
The DNA here is from genome assembly GCF_023375685.1 of Ictalurus furcatus. Taxonomy (NCBI): domain Eukaryota; kingdom Metazoa; phylum Chordata; class Actinopteri; order Siluriformes; family Ictaluridae; genus Ictalurus; species Ictalurus furcatus. Next base: position 12,191,874 of record NC_071262.1, read on the forward strand.
GAAGCAACCCAGTACTAGCACCTTATATAGCTTAAATATCATTTTAACTCGATTTATTGTAACCGTTATGACATTTCGTGCAGTCTTTAATCATACCTTAGAGTCTATATTTTTAGTATACCATGAGGGTGAAGTCAGCTAAAATGGGCCACCTTTTGGCAAATGATTTATAATACCATCAAATAAACTATGCATGAGATCTAATTATATATATATATATATATATATATATATATATATATATATATATATATATATATATATATATATATATAATATATATATTAGCATGGGTCTCTTAAATATAATTTTCTTTCAAAAATGTGAAAAAGTATAATTGTTTTATAATGATTAGAGTTAGAGTATTGGCAGGTACTCTCTTGAGCCATGACACAACATTCAGGCAAAATGGGCCAGCTGTTCAGTTATTGATCTTATAGTAAAGGTGTATTTTTACTGTATTCCAGAATTAACTTATTCATTCAGCTTCAGTAACCATTTTATACTGGATCCTGATGGACCCGGAGCATATCCAAGGAACACTGTGTTGGTAGGAATCCCCACTGAATGGGATGCCAGTCCATCAGAAAGCACCATACATACATGTTCTAGAGTATCTAGAGTAGCCAACCTACTGTCATATTTTTATGAGCTGGAGGGGGGAAACTGATGCAGAAATGGGGAGAACATGCAGAAAATGAAAAGCTCCACACAGACAGTAACCACAGCCCAGGATCAATCCAGACAGCCTGGAGCTGTGAAACAGCAATGCTACCTGCTGTACAACTGAATTTTTATTTTTTATTTTTAATATTGCATACTTCATCAGTTCTATTCATAATCACCAAAATGTAATCTAATAAGCAATCTAATAAACCGAAAAGAAAATCGGTTTAAGTTGCAACTTGTATCAAGTGGCTTAGTGGTTAGCACGTTCGCCTCACACCTCCAGGGTTTGATTCCCACTGTGGGCCTGTGTTTGCATGATCTCCCTGCGCTGCAGGGGTTTCCTCCGGGTACTCTGGTTTCCTCCCCCAGTCCAAAGACATGCATGGTAGGCTGATTGGCATGTCCAAAGTGTCCGTAGTGTATGAATGGGTGTGTGAGTGTGTATGTGATTGTGCCCTGCAATGGATTGGCATCCTGTCCATGGGTGTACCCCGCCTTGTGCCCGATGCTTCCTGGGATAGGCTCCAGGTTTCCCCATGACCCTGAAGTGAAGGATAAGCGGTATAGAAGATGGATGGATATACAGTGGGGGGGGAAATAAGTATTGAGCGCATCAACATTTTTTCCATTAAATATACAATATATACAATGAGGTTATTAACATGAAATTTTCACCAGACTTTGGTATTAACTCAAGACATCCACACATATAAAGAAATCCAAACATTAACATTTGTAGCAAACTTTAAATGAGCTTCGACATGCCTTTTCTTTAGTAATGGAGTCTTGTGGGGTGAGCGTGAGCAGTGGAGTGCATTGCCTATTGTTTTCTCTGTGTCTATGGTACCTGCTGCCTCCAAGTGTTTCTGGAGCTCTTTCCGAGTGGTCCTTGGCTCTTGGGCTACTCTTCTGACTATTCTTCTGACTCCCTGGTCAGAAATCTTGCGAGCAGCTCCTGTGCATGGTCGGTTGATGATGGAGTGATGTTTCACCCACTTGCAGATAATGGCTCCAATGGTGCTTACTGGAAGATTCAGAAGTTTTGGAATATTTCTGTATTCGATTCCCTCAATATGTTTTGCAACAATAAGGTTGTGAAGGTCTTGGGAGATCTCTTTGCGTTTGCCAATCATGAGATCTTTCTTGTGTGACACCTTGGTAATTAAAAGCCTTTTTATAGACCATCAATTTACTAACCCAGCTGATATTAATTTGCAGATAGGAGGTACAATTACTTTCTAACTTCTTACGGATTTCAGCTGGTTCCTTGCCTTACCTTGACTTGGAGAACTGCTTTTTCTTAACGTGTTCAATACTTTTTTCCTGTGTCATTCCACTTTATTATACATAACTTTATTTATGGACTTTAATGTTGTGAATTCTTTATATTTCCTGATTTCTTGAGTTAATACTGAAGTCTAGTGAAAATTTCATGTATATAACCTTATTGGAAATGTATTTATTCAAAAAAAAAAAAAATGTCGACACGTTCAATACTTATTTCCCCCCACTGTATGTAACAATGTACAAAATATGGAAGATTCCTTTTAAACTTAAAGACATGATCCACGATTGTTAAATTATCATTGCGTATTTATCATTAAACCTATTTATAGCCTGTAGCTATCACAATAATTTTCTGGAGTTAATAGGTCGGAGCCTTTGGTGTAGAAAATATGGTAACATCTGTAAATGACAAAATAACACCTCATTAGCTAACAATTACAGGAAAGATATTTAGCCAACACTGTTCTAGCATTAAAAAATGCAGGATAAATTCAGCTCTCACAGTTTTCAACTAAAATGGACATCTGTATCATCAATGGTTGACCTTGACTGCAGCAAAGGCAAATATGTAGCTAGCCACTGCTTACCTATGTCTGTAAAATAAACCTGTCAAAAAATATTTAACAGTTTGTTGGTTTTGCTCTGCCATCTAAAAATGTTTGGCTATTCAGTGTCTTACCCAGTTTAATGGCAGGCATCTGCCATCTGGTGGTTTACTTGGCAGGGTAAATGTCAATCTGTTTTATAGAATTTTAGTTACTTTCCATCTTCTCCATGCTGAAAAGGAGAGTCATGCTTGTAGTGTCCTTTCCTTTTTGGTCTTAAGGCTCACTCATTCCTTAGTCTTGACCTAAGAACAATTCATAACTATCTATAAATATATAGGCAAGGCTATAGTACCTATAGACTGTCCAAGCAATTACTAATTTAATTACTTACTAGGATGTTCTTCTTTACTAGTATAAATGGTGCCGCCTGTTTCTCCTATTTAACTATTGCATCTGAAATATTTATTGTGATCAGAACAGCTAAGAAAGGATTTATTTCTTCATGTAATCTCTTTCATACTCTTTTTGAGTTTTTAATCTTGCTTTCTACACAGTAGAAGTGCATGTAAAGATCAATGAGTAAAAATAATGTCCCATTAATAATGACAACTGCAATGATACCCAATAAAATTCTTTAAAAGAGAAACCATATAACTGATCTCAGTTGAATTCAGATCTTCAGTTAGATTAAATGAGCTTTACTGTCATGATTGTGTTCACGTGCTCGCACTCTCGCTAGCTCTCCCTCTCTCTCTCTCTCGGTTTACTTTTGTGGCATCATAGAGGAAACCACAATCTTTTTCTTATCAGAGGATAACCAAGGTTCATTGTTCACACTTGGCTGTGTTAAACAAGACTAAACTCCACTATGCTGCAAACACATGAATTACTTTAGCTCTAGCAAGTGTATTCCAGGGTAGTATAGTATTGCTGCCTCACAGCTCTAGGCCACCAGTTTGATCTGAGTAGCATGTTCTCCCTGTCATGAGATGGAGACGGATTCTGAGCGGCGTCCTCAGCTGAACAGAGATGCTGAGCGGCGTCCTCAGCTGAACAGGGATGCTGAGCGGCGTCCTCAGCTGAACAGGGATGCTGAGCGGCGTCCTCAGCTGAACAGGGATGCTGAGCGGCGTCCTCAGCTGAACAGGGATGCTGAGCGGCGTCCTCAGCTGAACAGGGATGCTGAGCGGCGTCCTCAGCTGAACAGGGATGCTGAGCGGCGTCCTCAGCTGAACAGGGATGCTGAGCGGCGTCCTCAGCTGAACAGGGATGCTGAGCGGCGTCCTCAGACGAGCTGGGAGGTTGAACGACGTTGTCTGTTGACACGGCAGGGTGGGGTGGGGATGGGGTGGAGATGGTTCCATCCTGGCTGGAAGGCTCTCCTTTGGTATACTCCATGACGGACTACATCATGTCGAGCCATTCCCTATTGTTTTTAATGAAGGAAAGCTTTTCCTTTTCATACAGGGCCTCTTGGACCCTGAAAAATTCTGCTGCATCCATGTTGAGGTCTTACGTTCTGTCACGATTTGGAGACAGAGACCAGTGCAGATAATAAGTTTAATAAAAACAAAAACACAAAAGACACTAAGACCTTGTGGCAAAACACTATGGCAAAGACTAAACATAAACCAAAGACCTAAACACAGCAGCAAAGACAACGGCAAAGAAAGACCAATGTAAGACAAGGAGTGCAGTGCAAACTGTGGCTATATACTCATGAGTGCTTCTTAACAAGAATGTGATTCAGGTGCAGGTTTGCTGTGACTTTTTATATGTGACTGTGATGTAGTGAGGTGCAGTGGCTGCTGGGAACTGTAGTTCAGAGTTCCTTCTCTGATACATGACACTCCCCAACTGTGTGAGTTTCCTCTGGGTTTTCCAGTTTCTGTCCACATCCCATAAACATGCTAGTAGGTCAGTTGTTTTTGCTTAATTGACCCAACGTTTGAATGAATACAGCGCTGTGAAAAAATATTTCCTCTGTTTTTGTGTATATCTCATACTAAATAATATCTTCAAATGAAATACAACATAAAACAAAGGCAACCTGAATTAACACACAATACATTTATTTATTTATTTATTTATTTATTTATTTATTTATTTATTGAAGCAAAAAAAAAAAAAAGAGTGATCCAACACCCATCACCCATGGGAAACACGAATTGCCCCCTTAAACTTTCAATCTGGTTGTGCCACCTTTTGCAGCAATAACTGCAACCAAATGCGTCCGATAACTGGAGATCAGTCTTTTACAGGTCACTAGGCCACTCCAAAACTTTAATGTAGCATTTTTTAACCATTCAGAGGTGGATTTACTCCTATGCTTTTGATCATTGTCTTGCTGCATAATCCAGTTGTGCTTGAGTTTCAACTTACGAACGGAAGACTGTTCATTCTTTATGATTTTCTAGTAGAGTGCAGAATTCATGTTTCTCTGAATTATTGAAGTTGCCCATTCCCTGAAGCAGCAAAGCATCCCCCCACCATCACACTTCCACCACCATGCTTCATTGTAGGTATGGTGTTCTTTGTGTGGAATTCTGTGTTTGGTTTATGCCAGATGTAAAGAGGCCACTGTCTTCCAAACAGTTCCACTTTCAACTCATCAATCCACAGAACATTCTCCCAAAAGGTTTGAGGATCATCAAGGTGTGTTTTGGCAAAATTCAGATGAGCCTTAATGATGTTCTGGTTTAGCAGTGGTTTTCTCCTTGACACTTTTCCCAGTGTCTTTCTGATAGTGGAGTCATGAACAGTGACCTTTATTGATGCAAAATAGGCCTGTAAGTCCTTTGATGTTGTCCTTGGCACTTTTGTGACACGCTGGATGAGTAATTGCTGTGCTCTTGGAGGAATTTTGGAAGGTCTGCCACTTCTGGGAAAGCTCATTACTGTGCTGAATTTTTCCATTTGGAGATAACGGCTCTCACTGTGGTACTTTGGAGTCCTAGAGCCTTTGAAATAGCTTTGTAACCCTTCCCAAACTGATATATTTCAATCATCATCTTCATCATTTCTAGAATTTCTTTCAATTTTGGTATAGTGTGTTACTGTGTAAGACCTTTTAACCAACTTCATGCTGCTGAAAAAGTTCTATTTAAGTGTTGATTTGATTGAACAGGGTTTACAGTAATCAGGTCTGGTTGTGTCTAGTCCAGCTGAACCCTATTATGAATGCAGTTTCATAGATTTGGGGAATTGGTAACTACAGGGGCAAATACATTTTCACACAGGCCCAGTTGGTATTGGATAACTTTTTTTGCTTCAATAAATATTATCATTTAAAAACTGTATTGTCTTTGTTTTATCTTAGATTTTGCTTTAATTTCTGAAACAATTTAGTATGAGATATACACAAAAACAGAAGAAATCAGGATACTGGCAAATACTTTTTCACAGCACTGGGTATGAATGTTTGTATGATGCCCTGTGATGGACTGGACTTTAGAGCCAGGGCATGAACAGTAGATTTGGCCAATTGGGCAGTGGGTCGACCTTTCACCTCAACCACATTGGTGACACTATACTGTTCACGTTGTGAGCACACATGCAAGACGCATCGGCTAACAGTCCAAAGACATGCGTTGCAGGCTGATTAGCATCTCTAAATCGTCCGTAGTGTATGAATAGGTGTGCAATTGTGCCCCGCGATGGGTTCGCACCCTGTCCCTGGCCTTGTGCTCTGAGTCCCCTGGGATAGGCTCCAGCGTTCCACGTGACCCTGTGTAGGATAAGCAGTACAGAAAATGGATGGATGTACATTATCCATCATTTACACACATGATTAACTCACGTAGTATTAATGTAAACCTTATGAAACCTTGTAGTTGAACATGTTGTCACTGATGGGAACTATAATACTACATTAACACAATTAAATGTGTGCAGTAGAATAGTGGAGCAGTAATGTAGCTGTTGCAGAATGCCAACGATCTGCATTCGATCCTCAGTTTGAGTGAGAGCTTGGTGTTGGTTTTATTCTATTCCTTTGAAAATACATGACCAATCATATTGGATGTATGTAAACAAATTGCGTTCATCTAAGTGTATTCAGTCTCATGGAAGCGATGCACAGTATGCATTGGAAGTAAATTCAGTAGGCATTTTTTTTCAGTCTAGTTAACCTTACCAAACTACTCTAAGTGTTTGCTAAGGTCATACAGTCAATAAATTGTTATGAAATGTAGCAAGTGTTAGCTGTCTTGGTTTATGCCATCACTTTGTTCAGTCATTTGCTAGAATATCGGTACACTGAGCTAGTTTAGACATCAAAATGAGCAACATACTGGAAACACTGCAAAGAACTCCCTGCTAAGGGTCTGTTAGAACAGTTATCTGGAAAAGAAGACATTCCTTTTGCTATAGAACTTTCAAAGGTGTCAACACTAAATCTACCAAGTTTTAAAGATGGTAATTGCATTTGCTGGGCTGTAATCTCAGTGAGCACTTCAGTGCATATTGGAAAGTGCGTGCAGGTTCATGAGGCTCTACTATCATTTCAAGCCCAGCCCAAAAATGTCAATCACCTTCATCCGCCTTGTCATTTTATTTATTATCAAGTAACTACTAAAAAAGCATTTATAAAACAGTTATTTCTGGTCCACTAACTTGTTAGGACAATGGGCATTCCAAGAGTGCTGATATATGGCGTTTTCATTGACGGAGCAAAAAATAAAACAAAAATAATTGGCCATCATGTGTTTGAAATGTCAGTTACACGATAGTCATTTCTTGTTTATAGAACTGTTATATACAAGCAATATCACACTCTCAATCGTGCTGTTGTACTGAATATCAGGATGGCTGTGAGAACCTGCAGCCTCGTACCTACGGCCAAATCACAGCTGTGCTGATATTCAGTAAAACTGCACTCTTGCTTGCACGACATTGGATATTGGAGGTCAAATGAACTTGTAAAAATGTCAGAACACCATTCCCAAAAACAATTTCTATAGGTGTCACTTTGTGTTCAATAATATGGGAATGGGCGGGGTTAAAATTGTGCTGCAGCCAACCACTAAAGGGTCTTAGAGCCTTCACTTTTGAATCCCTGCTACAATGTCCATTCATACATAGTATTATGGAAGTATTTTGTGGACTATATTCAAAACTAATTGCAAATTGCGATTGCGATTGCGTTTTCTATTTGTGGACGCATAAACTGTGACTCAAATGAAAATACAAGTAGAATATTACCGTTTGCATTTTTGTTTACACAAACGTACAATGTCATTTGCAAAGTCCATTTGCAGTTGCATGTCCCATGTCTTATGAGTTATGACACTGTCATATCAAAATAGCAATTACCCCGTCTGCTATTTCACTTCCTCAGCGTCGTGTATGGAGCCTGCCAAAATTCAGATGGAATTGCAATTTGCTTTGCATTTGCATTTCCTATGCCCTGTACAGAAACCTGTCAATCAGTGTTGGGGGTGAGAGTATACTACAGGGCGTGTTTGTATTTGGAAGTGATGCTAGTCAGAGTCCATGGCATTTTAGAGTCCCTTGCAGATTAGTCATGGGAATTACTGTACTTCTCTTTTTATTGCCCCTAACCCTAACCCTTTGGCTCAGCTCAGCAATAAGGGCTGGCTCTTTTGGCTCCCAAATGGCTGTTCATTTAGTACCACTTCTGGCTTTTATAATTCGTACATAATATATGAATTATGTAAACATATTTACATAATGTTTGGGATAAAAACCATAAATAATGTAAAAACATCAAACACTATTACACATGTGCACTGAACATTTTATTTATATTGAACTATACAAAATACAAACCCAAACAAAACAAATCGCACTCAGAACACGGCGTGCCATATAACAAATAAAAAATAAATTACAATTTGCAAATGTGAAGGTTGTTGTGAAATAATACATTCTGTGTTTATATTGTCTATGTTTCATTTGTGACTGTCACTCAACTTGTTTTCTGTCCCAAAATTAAGGGTGACCTTTTCGCCACACTCCATGCAGGCAGGAGTGACGCATTGGCAGAATCGTCTGTACAGCACATTGTCCTTCTTGGCTGTCGACTGTGACTGATGGCACTTCCAAATACAAACACGCCCATTAGTATACTCCCACCCCCAACACTGAGTGATAGGTTTCTGTGCAAGGCATCAGAAATGCAAATCCATCCATGCGTGCATTTTCTGTACTACTTATACTACACAGGGTTGCAGACGAGCCTGGAGCCTATCCCAGTGGACTCGGGGCACAAGGCGGGGGACACCCTGGACATACTGCCAACCCACTGCAGGGCACAATTGCACACCATTCATACACTACCAACAATTTAGAGATGCCAATCAGGTTACAAAGCATGTTTTTGGACTGGGGAGGAAGCCGGAGTACCCAGAGGAAACCCCCGAAGCACAGCGTGGACATGCAAACTGCGCACACGAAAGGTGGAGGTGGAACTCCCAACCCCAACCCCAGAGGTGCGAGGAAAACATTCTAACCACTAAGCTGGGTAATTGCTATTGCTATTTTGATATGACAGTGTCGTAACTCGTAAGACATGGGAAATGCAATTGCAAATGGACTCCATTTGGGCTTTTCCATTTGAAATCTGGCAGGTATTGTATGTTTATGTAAATAAAAATGCAAACAGTAATGTCACAGTTTGTGTGTCCACAAATGGAAAACACAATTGCAAATACAATTTGCAATTAGTTTTGAAAATAGGCAGCGAAATACTTCAATATGGTATATACAGTCTTTGAACAAATATGGAAAAAGAAAATGCTAATATTCCTGTTTTCTATTAGGGTGGACGTTGATAACGTACCACTAGATGGCAGTAGGTGTAATCCTACTACAGGGGTGCACTTTCTTTAATAATAAATGAGTGAACAAAACTAGTTGAATAAACCACTGATTCCCATGTGTCCTTATCAAAACCATACAGGTTCGTAGTGTAGGTGAAGATGTAAGTATACATTATTATGATTAATGGAAAACTTATAAATAGCATTTGGAACATAAACAAATGACATTTCTGAATAGCTACACTAATGAAACTACTGGTATGAAGATACTGGTATTCATGCATGTGTTACTAGAATATTTCTGGAATAATTTCTGTATGTTTCTTTGCAGTGGAGTAATTCTTTTTATTAACACTGTCCTTGCTAAAATGACTGCACAGCTCTGTGCTAGTCAGTCCATACAGGATTTCATTGAGTTTTTTTTTTTTTATGATTGTTGAGACCAAAAATGGTTGATTTTGCTGCAGATTTATTTATTTTTTTTAAATTTGCAATGGAGTTTGCGGAGATTTTCGTGCTTTTTGCGGAAAGCAATTTGAATTGGTTAAATTGCAATTGCAAAATTGTTTTGCACGGTCTTACGCAGTTATGTTTGTTGTTAAACGAGACCTTTTAGCTGTACTCATGTGAATCGAAGAGGGCTTTGCCTGAATGTAGGTTGTGATGACGTCACTTAATGCGTCTTGGTCCAAATCTGCGGTAATTTTTAACCTTTGTAAGCTCCTCCAAATATTGTAGAGATATTTTAATTTCTGCGATCACAAAATCCTGTAGGGACTGGCTAGTGAGTCTGCCAAATGATTTCTCTTCCTGCCTCATACAGTGGACATAGCACTGTCGCCAGGGGGTGTGCAGGTGCCTGAAATACATGTTTGTAGGTGGAGTAGCGACTCTAAATTGACCCCTAGGTGTGAATTTGTGGTGTGTGCACATGGAGCCGTGCACTGAATAGCATTCCATCCAGATTGTATGTCCGGGCTCAGTGTCAACTAGCAGAATGAAGCTGTTTAAGACCATCACATCTCTGCTGCATTCACCTAGACAATGACAATGCAGAGAGGCATCATGGCAGTGAACTGTGAGTGAAGAGGTCGCCTTAGACAATTTCTGAAAGGCCTGTTTGATCTGTTATCTGATGAACTCTTCCAAGATAGCCTAGGTCAGGGGTTCCCAAACTTTGCCAGGGCAAGGCCCCCCAAATGGCATTAAAATTTGACTGAGGCCCCCCTGTTGCAAGATGTCTTTAAAGTATATTAAAAATACATACTTCTGAATATATCCCCCTTTTTTTTATTAATAATTACATCTTACATCTTTACATTACATTACATTAGGAATTGATTGTGTATGTGTGTGTGTGTGTGTGTGTGTGTGTGTGTGTGGTTGTCTGAGAGTGAGAAAGAGAAAACATACTAGTGGGAGGGATGGGCTTGGTGGCTCCGACCAAATTGTTGAGACCCCCGGGCGCCCCTTGGCGGCCCCCGCTTTGAAAACCACTGGCTTAGATCCAGTTGCATAGAGAGATATAGCTAAACAGCTACGTAGTGACAAAGAGGGGTATTTTGAATTTGCAAAGGCCTTTCTGATCAGTGTTATTAGAGTTTGAAAATGAAGCAATGGCAGCATTGTAACTGTAATAGCAGTTATTTGGGCTAGGGAGTTAGGTGCAGCTGCGCCACAGGTTATTGACACTAGTGAAACAGTGTTAGCCCTTCCACTAATTTCCAGCTCGGTTACTCTATAGCCTCTGAATGAATTCATCACACATGATCAGTGGGTTTCATGGAGAGACTTGTCCTATTTGTTGTGTGGAGAATTTAAAACCCATGGAGGTCACACTGGTGACTGGACATCAGAGATAAGCTTCAGCATATACAGGCAGATGGGTAAAGGTGTACGTGAACATTGTGAAGGTGTAGTAACCGTAATCTCATCAGGTGCACAGAATAACAAAAGCAGGCAAATTCAAGGAGAAGTTAATGTAGAGAGGGGACTTAAATGTAAGAGTTGAAGGGAATATTACAGTCTCACTTGGGCGATAAGAATAGCACAGAGCTCTTTCAGGAACTAATGTGGAGCTAGAAGTGGACGAGCTGCCAAAAGTACACCACTTTTTTTTTTTTTCTGGCTGGATCATGATCCACAAATTTATCACAATTATTTTTTGTGTTTCATTATTTTTCACTAATTTGCAAAGTTCTGTACAGTGTAATCAAACTCATTTTATTATTGAGGAAAATATAGCTCAAGATGGAAGCATAACCTCAAAGAAAAAGAATAACAGACACCATAGGCCAAAATACCATTGAAACATTTTTTTTTAAATACACAGGCAGCTATAGACGAAATATATAAACATCTGTAAAAAAATTTTTTTAAACCAATTTGTAAAAAAAAAAAAAAAAAAAGCAAAAGTCCACCAAAATGTAAGCAATTATTTCTAAAATGAAAACAACCAAGCATGGATAACATATTTAAAAATGTTTTAAAATGTACCGTCTTCTCTGAAACTACTTGAACGGCAAGGCCATTTCTATTGTTTTTGCTATACAGTGAAGACATTTGGGTTTTAGATCAAAAAATGAATGAGATGATAGATCAGAATTTCTGCTTTCATTTCCTGATATTTACAGTCGGATCCATTTATGTACGTTTGCTTTTGAACACCACCACAATGGATTTGAAAGGAAGCAACCAAGATGTGATTAAAGTGTAGACTTTCAGCTTTAATTCAAGGGGTTTAACAAAAATATTAACAAAAATAAAGTCCCTCCATTTTCACAGACAGCATCATGCTGTATGGATGTTTATCAGAAGTGATTATGTGAGTCAGATTATCTTTGAGCACAAGTGCGTGACAACAGGGGGAAAAAAGCCGATGGAGCTGGTCTACTGAAAGAAAATTGAGAAAATCCTCAAATCCATCATCATGAAGACATCATATCCTAGGAACTTCAACAAAAGAGCTAAGTGCAAACATGTCATTACATTAAGAAAAAAATGATTTGCAAAACTGTTTTTCTTCTGCTTTCCTTGGTAGGCAACAAACTGAGATGGTCAGTCCACATTTGTCCACTTTTGGGGGATACCCAGGGTCTGCCTCAGACGAGGATCACTGATGGAACCGTCAAAAGATTTGTCTAAACACTGAGGTTTTCTCAGACTTGAAGGTGCCTCAGAATTTTGTTGCTACCTTTAGGTTGGAATAAGGTGCACCAGATTGTGATCAGGTTGTCCCACAGGTGCCCGGGGAACAGGGCGAGGTGTGTTATTTATTATGGTGTAGCAGTGTTCCAGTGTGTTACTGTCTCTGGTGTGACATGTAATGTGCTGGTTGAATTTAAGCAGCTCATGGCTGAAGTTATCTTTATAAAAATCACCCAGAATGATAAGAACAGAGTCTGGATTTTGTTGCTCTGTGCTGATAATCTGAACAACCAAGTCAAGTCTGGGTGGTGCCCTGTCCACCTCTCCACCAAGGTTATCATTTGACAGCTTGTTGACAGCACTACACCCCTTTTTACCTAAGTGTTCAATATTATTGGGTTTACATTTTATCCTCACCCTCCCAGACAAATTAGATGGATGATAATCTGGGTTTGGGGATCTGCAGCGGATGTAGTTGTTGAGCACCAAAATTAGCTGGCAACTGTGAAATTGTGTAGTGTGCACTAGGCTTCAGAGGTTCAGTCTTGATCTGCGAAGGAGACTGTTGAAAGATGTTTACGATTTTTTTATTATGGAGTATTTTTTTTGCATGCTGATGAGGAAAGGGGTATTCAATAATGTAACGAACTAAGGAAGATTTGGTGCTTGGAGTTATTCTGAATCACAGTGTTTAACTGCCAGGATGTTGAGTCCAGTATTGTGTTCAGAAATGTAGCTACTACAATTCTTCATTTGGGGGAAAGCACACTTCACAGCCCCTCACCTGAGATGAATAAACATCCAGTACTGAATCACCTAGCCTGTCGGACATTATTTCACACCTAATCATAATGACTTTGCACTCTCAATGCACCTCCTAAAAGGCTTGATAATTAGCTGATAAGATGGATCAGATGCGTTGGGGAAACTCTGTGAGGCATTTAGTCCTGGAGCAGAGGATAGAGAAAATTGAGAAAAAGAACCATCTCCACACTTAAATGTTATATATTACTGGCGAAAATGGTAAATAAAACACAATGAGACAGTATGTGGGGATGGAGATGGGGATTGTGGAATATATATGTTTGCATGGGAACTATATTTATTTATTGTGTTACAGAAATTATCCATATCAGTGTCGTGTGAAGTGTCATGGTTTAGACATTTAAAACAGTGGACATTTGAACAATTAAACAGTAAGAGCACATGAGGTTTGTGTAAGAACGAATATATTAATTAATATTCGTTCCCCCCCACACACACACACACAATCTGTGAGCAGATCTCAACGTACTAAGCAAAATAAAAGTATGCACTTGTGAAGCTGAAGCGTGACATCTAGTGGCTATTATAGGAAATGTCAAGGTGTCAAGTAACACGCACACACACTTAATTTACTTTAACATTAGCCACTTTAAGTCCTTGTAGCACTGAGACTAGATTGCTAGGACAAAAAAAAGCAGCAAAATATTTCAACTACTAACTTAAACTTGATATGAATCAATCATATGCAGTGTTTATACAAAGGGATGCATGTGCATTTCCCTCAAGCAGGGATTTTCCTAATACTACATGTAAAAATGTACTAAAATTGCTCCAGACTCCCATCAAGCCACAAAGTGCTGAAAAAAAAAATGTTCAAACCATCAGTGGGACTATAATGTTCATGAGCCGTCTTCGGGTTTTGAACCACAAAGACCACAGTTGGGTCCAGTGTAAAAAGGACCATTCAAACACAAAAGAACCTAATCTCCATTTTATAGCATGCTGGCTGAAAACTGATTGTTTTGCCTTCGAAGGTATTGGGGTTCATGACATCTTGGATTCTCAGAGAGTTCTCAGTTCTTTAGAGCAAAGTCTGGCCTTGCCACGAGGTGAAATGTAGTTCTTTATTGGATCTCTGAGGAACATATTCCAAAGCATTCCTTTTTTGCTTTGATTCCAAAGCATTCCTTTAAAGTGACTTTTATCCCAGAAGTAAGCTTTTGCAATAGCCACCCTGCTTCAGTATATTAGTTTTGGACAGACATTGTGCAATTGTACAACCAGGAGATATTCTATATGAAGGAGCAGGGAATGAAGCACAAAGGGTTAGGGTTGGGTTCGATTCCCACTGTGGCCCTGTGTGTGCGGAGTTTGCATGTTCCCCGTGCTGCGGGGGTTTCCTCCGGGTACTCCGGTTTCCTCAGACATGCATGGTAGGCTGATTGGCAAAGTGTCCTAGGGTGTGTATGTGTTTGTTTGCCCTGCGATGGATTGGCACCCTGTCCAGGGTGTACCGATGTACAGGATTGTGCCCGATGCTTCCTGGGATAGGCTCCAGGTTTCCCCGTGACCCTGAAGAAAGGATAAGCAGTATAGAAGATGGATGGATGGATGGAATTTGCACTCAAGTCTCCATCACTGAACAGTTAATAACTTCAGTTTGATACAACAGCCTTTAAGTTAAAACTATAATGAACTCAGAAATGACTCTGATGCTCATACTCATAAGTTGCTCATATGTTCCTGTTAGCACAGTAGCAATTTTGTATAGCACTATACTGTATACAATCAGGTCCATAAGTATTTGGACAGTGACACAATTTTCGTAATTTTGCATCTGTACACCACCACAATGGATATGAAATGAAGCAATCAAAATATGATTGACTTTCAATAGACTTTGTGTAGACTTTCAGCTTTAATTCAATGGGTTTAACAAAAATACTGCATCCATTTTCACAGGCTCAAAAGTAATCGGACAACTGACTGATAAGCAGTATCATGGCTAGGCGTGGCCTGTTCCCTCGTAATTCCTCAACCTGACTGTACATAGTACATAGTTATAGAAGAGAAATGATTTATAACCGCACTACCCGGTGTCACACAGATGAGGATGGGTTCCTTTTTTTAGTCTGATTCCACTCAAGGTTTCTTCCTTATGTCATCTCAGGGAGTTTTTCCTTGCCACTGGTGCTTCTGGCTTGCTCATCAGGGATACATTTATAAATGTAAAATTTATATCAGAAATGTATATATTTCTGTAAAGCTGGTTTGTGACAATGCCATTTGTTTAAAGTGCTATACAATTAAAACTAAATTGTGTATATTATATCTGTCTCTTTTTAATTGAGTAGTTTTATTGAGTAATTATAGAATGGTGTCCCTAAGCATGATCCAAAAACATATACATTCTGTCTCGGGCTCAAAAGGGAACCTAAAGGACAGAGAAGACTTACAATACACTGCAGACAGATAAACACTCTGATAGCGTGTCTACTAGAAGCTTCCAGAATAGAAGCATTTTAAGGGTTCCTATTCATACAATTGTGCTTGTTTTCACTCCTGAAACAGTTTAAAAGTAATTACTTGTGATTTCCTTGGAGCCTCCCATTCATAGTAGTGGACTGCCACCACAACAGGCCAAAATGCTCAATTGTTGACTGTCCTCTCTGGGCCAAAGGAAGACATTAAAAGTATTTGTACAAGGCTCTTTCAGGAGATTAACTTGCTATGAGGGCTACCTGCCATGAATCATATTCATGGAGCCAGCACAAAAGATTTTCCAGTTGAGGCCACAGCTGTGTGAAAACCATGGCTGAATAGGGTAATGATCACAAAAGACAAACCTCAAGTGTGGAAAAAAAAAAGTCTTCTTAGATGTTAGTTTCCCATTCATGTGATGATTCTCTCTGTTTTCTATTGAGGATCTGTGGACCGGCCACCAAAGCACCCAGGCTAATTAACTTCAGAGGCAGTGTTGAGGCATGAGCTGCAAAGTAAATGCAGCATAAAGGACCAAAGTAGTTGTTAATAAAATCTTTCGCTAGACTTCCTTGTAGCAGCACACATTACAAAAGTCGAGTATGAAATCGGCTGAACGTAGAGCTCATCGACTATGTTGCAAGCTCATTTGAGTTTTTTTCATTTGGGTCAATTTGCCAGCTCAGTGTAACACAACATGTTAATTGATATGCAGTTAACCCCAAAAGATTTTTTTTAAACATTAATGTACTCTTACTCTATTATAAGTGTTAAATTTACTTGTAGTGTATGTTTCTATTCAGGGGCGGATTTAGTGATTTGGGGGCCCTAGGAATAGGACCCTCATTTCAGTGTTTTAACATCGATGTTAAAATTTTTAGCATGCATTATTTTATGTTAATAATTAAAAACAAATATAATTTGCATTTTTAGGGGGCTCTAGGGGCCCAATGCAGTTGCCTACCTTTGCCTAGTGTTAAGTCTATCCTTGTCTATATTGTATATCTCTATTTCTGTTCTTTAAATAGAAAATGCAATACGATACAGGTAGAATTACTCGGCTTTGGAAAGACAAGGAAAACACATGCTATAGAATGGCAAACATGCAGAAATTTGTGAGTGCTGGATAGGTCACTTATGTATTTGGGTAAAGTTGTGTCTATAATGCTGTAGCTGAGAGCAATGAAGATATCTGAGTATCAAATAAGTGATCAGCAGGATTATAGCAGGCTTGCCTCAAATCTCTCTCACACATTAAAAACACTGGGTGTCTTTGTGCTGGGATGCAGCACACCATCAAAACTCCATCTGCCATGTTCATCTTTGCCTCCTGCAGGCCGTGTGTGACCGCCCTGACCACAAAGAGAATAGTGCCAACTATGTACTCACTCTCACACACACACACACACACATACACACACCGAAACTTGAATCACAGCCAGTTTCTAACCATGGGTGTGGGTTCGCAAGAGAATGTGGAAAAGAAAACAGATGTATAACAGAGGGAAATGCAAAAAGATGGAAAGAAACAAATGCAAAATAGATTGCGAAAGAACAAAAAAGAATGCTGATGTACATGCAAAATTGCCAATGCCATTATCTCAGGGTTATAACTGAGAAAAGCAATTGAATGGTCCTCTTTCATACACGGGACATGCTGTGCCATATAGAGAGAACCAGAGGGAGGCCCTGGGCGCTTTGCTTGTGCTTACAGAGTGGAAAGGCTCTGACAGGTGTGTCATTATGTGTGTGAAGTAAGAGTGTTCCAGGGGAGTTCTGTGACTGCTGGTAACGTGTTTATCAGCCATGAGTCTTTTAAAAAGAGACCATTTGAACAGTTGCCTCTCTCTCTGTGTATTTCCGCCATTGCCTTCATAACCTTCCTGAAGAGAAAAAGCCTCTGGCTCACAGTTGGCTGAACCTTCCTTAATGAGCCTGAGAGCCAGCGCCAGTCTCCATTCTGCTACTCAGGCATATCAGAGAAGCAACACAGCAAGTAAAAGAGAGCAGAAAAGGAAAATGCTGTTTACGAAATTAGGAAACCAATGTTATTAGCTACCACAATATAGTAAGTGCACAGGGAACTGGTTTCCATCTAAGTATGACTCAGCTGCACCAGTTGATAGGCCTTTTCTCCACCTGGGTAAGGACATTTCCAGTATTTTGTCGACCTGTATTTAATTTGATGTTTTGTCAACTAATGGTGAATTTCTACTTGTTCTATGTAGCCATTTTTGATTTACAATGATTAATGGCATATGAACCACATTGCATTCATTTGAAGCCATAGTGTCCATTCTCAGCAATTAATTCAATATGCCTTCAGCCTCAACAAAAGTCAATTGTATTTAAAAAGCTGTTCTTCAGTGGGTCACTGTGGCAGAGAGGGTAGCATAGCTGAGCTTGTGTTGCTATCTGTGTGGCGTTTCAGTGCATTCATCCCTGTGTTATTGTGGATTTCCTTCTGGTTGTCCTGTTTCCTCCTACTACCCAAGAACATGGAATTCCAGGAATAGACTCTGGATCCACCTTGACCCTGACCAGGATAAAGCAGTAACTGAAGATGAATAATTGAATGAAAGCTGGAGATCATCTGCAGTCTTCATTAAACTTAGTTTCAAACACCAAACTCCAGCCACTAGATGTCAGTGTTCACCTGGCTACTGTGCGCATGGTCCCTTGGGGCACTTTAGCACACACGGTGTGACCGCTTCCCTAGGAAGCTACCATGACATTTACTTCACTTAATGACACAAGCTAATTAATCATTAGTGATCCCAGAGGTATTCCTGTTAGAGAGCCTTTGTCGTGCCTGCTACCAGCAGGAGGCCTGAGCCTCAACATGTTATGTATGCATATGTTCATCAGCTTTATTCTGTGCTAAAAATGTCTTAATGTTCTCCTGTTTATGCATTTCAATTTGACTTTAGTTCAAGATCTCAGTTCCAAAAAAGTATTCACAGCTAGTTCAGTAATATTCCCTTAACCCCGCTTTGACTGCAGAACACCATAGAGGACCTGTGGATCAAATGTGTGATCAGTTTTGAAAGTATGAATAGCAGCAATTATACGATCATAGGCATGTCACATTTTTTTTTTTATTTAATTGCTTCATTTAGAGATGCCAGTGTCTCTAAATAACCCTCAATGTCATTGGCAGCACAGCACTGCAGTGAATCTTATTTAATACTCTCAAACTGGGTATGATTTTCCACTCTAGTCTTTGTCCATAAAGATAGTACAGCGTCTGCATGCAACAGACTGGTTTGTTTTGTGTGAGTTCTTTTTGCACATGTCTAGGGTGAGGTGTGAAGATATTAAAGAGCTTGTATGTATTGTGAATAGAAATAACAATGGATTCAGGGGAACTAGGTTGTGCCTAACTGTCTCTCATGTGATGGAAACTTGTACTCCACAACCTGAGCAGAAATGTGGTTGAGAGAGGAAAAGGTCAGTAACACAATGAAGTTTTGAGCTATGTTATGAGCTATACTGTCTGACTGATTTCTATGCTCCCATATGGAACTAGAGTGAGCCACTAAGGAACTCTACTAGACACACAGTAGGGGGTTCATTTTCTGGGTATACTGTAAATTTTCCCTGCCCTACATATCTCCCTGGCTGTAGGAAGATCATGTCCATCTCCCCCAAGAGTGGAGAACATGTTTCCAAGATGCCTATTCGGCAAAAGCAGCTGAAGCACTCATCAGTAAATTATTTTTTTTAGCCACATTAGCAAACCCCTCCTACTGATTTGGGCATGCCATGGCCAGCTGTTCCTACCTGAAGAAATTTTCCAAAATGAGAAATAATAAATCACATTTTCTAATCTACACGTCTGACCTTTTTCTCATGCACTGCCCTGTCGTCAATTTAATTGAATCTGATATTGTTTGTGGTTTGTTTTCTCTGTTCTTATGGCTTGAGCTGCCGAGTCTTCATGGTGCTACCACACATATTGAATGTGATGTTGGATCCATTTGCCGCAGGAGGATGAATTATTCCATTTCATGGCTATCTTGTCATTGAAATACTAAGGAGATTCTAGGTGTGTCCCACTCTGCCAGGAACCATTTAAAATTGCTTGGATGTACATGATATCTTTCATATCCACTTTAATCAATCTAAAATTTCTCTTGAGAACAGAGATAAAGTAAGTGTCCTATTCCTGAATAACCTTGCAAGGGCACATGTTACCAAATCGCATCAGTTACTGAGCGGTAACTTGTAAAATAAGTCTGGCATTGTTCTTTCCTCAAAAATCTCATCACAAAAATGAAGGAATTCAACATAATTCTATGATTTGTTCTAAAAAACTACTACTAACAGTTCTCTGCCAAAAGAACTTAATCACAACCATTCACATCCAGTTAATGATTATTGCACAACATTTGTCAAGGAATAACATGGTCAACCCATGGCTCACTTTACTGTTAACAGTACCACCAGTGCTGTAAGTGAGAGGTCTGGAGTTAGAGGTCTAATTGGAGCGTAGTTCAAGAGTTTCCTGCTTAGCATCTGAGTGTGAACATACTCCTCACTGTTGATCAGAACTGGTGCCAGCTGCCTAAGATGCCCTCGGTGTCTGTAGGCCCACCCGTGGTGAGCCGGATGGAGCTGTTCCAAGACGTGCCAATGTGGGAGAGCATGGAACTTTGGCTGCCAACAGCACAGGAACACCTAGATCCCAATAGAACTCCATCTGTGAGCATTTGGAGCCCCCTCGGTCTTATCACCCATTTGTTGGTCACCTCCAATTAAATGTTAGTCGGTCACACAAAGGTGCAGTGCTTGCTGAGTACCTGCCACATTTTAAACTGTTGATGCCCAGAAACATATTCAGACTTCCACAGCACATGTGCTTATATCCCAGCAGGAGCTCGCTATGGGAAATATCAAGATGAATAAAGCTTATCTCTAATAGTGCTGCCTATATGTTCCCTTGCTGAGCAAAGAGGCAGCTTATCAATGTCAAATCTACATCATAGGCTATCAATAGTTCACTTATAACTTGGAGAAGTAATCAGAGTGGCTGAACATGCAAATAGTTGAAAAGTGGGAGTCATTTTTGAAATTGCTTGATACTCAGTGGAACGTAACCCTTCCCCATGTATTCTGGTGTAGTTCTCCATTCATTCTGCAATATCAAGTTCAATGTGTGAAATTGCCTTTTGGAGTCAGCAAGTGGGAGGATTTGTAACGGTGTCCCAAAGGACAGCTTATTTACACCCCTGATTATGGATAATCAAATAACAAGAAAACTTTTTTTTAATTTCTTTGGCACTGGAGCCTTTTAGTGATGGCCTCTTTCATGGCATCATAGGGCGGGGTCAATGCATTGCATGTGATTCACTATCTTTGTGAACCCTGCAATTACATCTGACATGACTCTCCATGGAGTAACGCTTCATAAGCCTTTGTGTAGCTGAGCTGTAAAGCACCTGGGCCCTGTGCGCACCGCATTTTTATTCCTCCCTGTCTCCCCCTACTCACAATCCCCCCTCCCTTCTCCATTTAGACAGTCTTCTACCCTGTACAAATACCCTATGCATTGGTCACACCTTGGTTGGCACAAAGGATGAAAAGCAAAGCAAGACTAGCACACACAGAATGCTGCTGCCAGGCCCGATAAAGATGCTTCAAGAACCCAAGCGGCAAAAAGGGGCATCTTCGTTTTTTCTTTGTTTTATATTGAGTGAGTGACTGAGAGAAAATAAGCAAAAAAGAAAGACAATCAGATCTGCATGATTTGTGCATCAATGTAAATCTGATTGTATTCTGGAAAGCACAAAAACGTTAGAATATGTATGTGATGTGCAGTGGGGTGCAAAAGTCTGAGAGCACTAGTGAAAATGCTTCTATTTTGCATTCTTTTCTAGTTTAATAGAACAATTAATTACAAATTATATTATTGACAACAACTTGAGTGAAAAACAGAATCTTTGAAATATTTACATGAATTTCAGAGTTAGTATTTGGTACATCCCCTTTTTGCTTTAATGACAGTGTGCACTCGAGCTGAAACAGACTCCAAAAGTTTGTGCAAAATCTTATGATCCATTTTAGATCAAATCCTTCAGAGTGTTGTCTGAACACCTGTTTCCATAGAAGAGATTATGCATGAGTAAATCTGACCTTTTGTACAAAGCAGTTAACATGGTAATTTAACACATTTGCTTACATTTAAATAAGGACCTAGTAATAGAGCAGAATCTTCAATATTATATATTCAATACATTGAACATTTACTTTCTTTGTTTCAAAAAGTATTTTAAAAGCCTACAATCTTCTATTTATTTCCAAATTTTAAATAAACATTCCCAGATTTTCAATGGTCTCAGACTTTTGGACCCCGCTGTATATTACACTGAACATTAGAATATGTATATATGTATATTACACTGAATTTAATATGTTCATTCATGTTAAATTCACTCTGCATGTGTCTGGAAATTGTGTGTGTGTTTATATGAATGGAGATATACTTTGTGGAAAAAGTACCATTTAGAAGCACTCCTTTTTACTAATTATACTTATAGCCAATGTAATGCTAGTATATTAAAAATGTAGTATATTAAAATTTGTTCCTCGCAGACAGTTATGATGAAAAACCATATAAATGTTACTGCAGTTTAATATATTAGCATTACCTCCTACGAGACAGATTTTATTCATTTTTTTAGTTTGACTTAAACCCACAAAATGTAGATGGATTAAAAATTGAGTGGCTTTCTGCCCATTCTCTCTCTCTCTCTCTCTCTCTCTCTCTCTCTCTCTCTCTCTCTCTCTCTCCTGCTGAAACAGATGGCGATTTATGCTGAGCACAATCACGACTATTCAGTATGGGGCTGGCAGGCACTCCCCACAGGAGCTGGGCCCAATCAGAGCCCTAATGAACACATTGGGAGCTGTCAGATCCAAATGAGTCCCAGTAGGATCCAGCCCACAGGTACTCCCTGCCCAGTGGTAGTGCTGCCTGCACACACACAATGACTTTTCCATAACCCCGTAATTCAATCATTTTTATACCTGTCCTTCAGCATTCCATCAGTGGTAGTGTAGTAACACGTATAACAAGTGTAGTAACAATGTAGTAACAAGCCTAAGTTACTTGTAAGGTTTGGATTGACAGGTGGTGCAGGTTTGTATAGTATACAGTAGGTTATCAAAACACTCAGTGTGCTTAACGTAAGCATGGCTTCACTTGGTGATGACTGTGGTGTAATTGTGATCTGTGTTGGTGCTGAGGGTATAAATCTCACCAACGTTCATATTTGTAAGACCTGGCTTGATCAAAACTTTATAAATCTTGAGAAAAGTTCAAGAAAATCTTGAACTGTAACTTGCCCATTACACATAATTCTTTAGCACATTGTCCGTAACTGGCTTTAGGTTATAGTTACGAGTTTTTGATAATGTGTTACAATGAGTTTAACATGTTCATTCATGTCTGAGTACCCCATGCATTATCCAATACTCTTGATTATACATGCTTGTACCATCTTCACAATGAGGTATTAAGAATCCAGTTAATACACGGATCTCCAGAATGCAGCCAGCTTCTCCCATCTGTCAGTCTGTCTGTGTGTATTTGTGTCTGATGCTCATTCAACTGCCTAAACCATTGCATTGAGAAGGCAGACTCCAACATGTATCAACTCCCTGAAAAACATCCTTACTCACAAGGTTACAACCCCCACACAGTTTCCCCTCTAACACTCAACTTTCAGTCAGTCCCTTGCCTGTTTTTGTCCATCCAATCCTCGAAGAGCTTGACAGGAGCACGGCCCCTTATGCTTCCCTAATCTGCACCTCAAGAGCTGGTGGCCAAAGTCCACAGCCTTCTGCTACATGTCAAAAACCCACCCGGGTCCAGTGGCCCTGAGGAAGTGCAAATATCTTTTAATGGTCTGGATGCAGATGGATGCGCCCATGACAATAGCCCCCGTGCCGGTGCTTTTTTGTCAGCAGCCAGCAGAAAAGGCCATCACAATTACTCAGCAGAATTATGCATGCAGGCAGGAGCCATTCTTATGCTAAAGGACTCTCATAATGAATGTGAACCATTCCAGGGAAGTTGTGGGCCACTTTTTTTTTTCTTCCTAATGTGCCTTTAAAGGACAAACTAAGAGTAGCATAAGGCCTTTTCTGAGACAATGGGTGAAGAACATAATAAGATAAGTGGGGCGTCTTTCAGGGCCCTATCACCTTGTGCCTGCCCATTACATTAACATAGGTTGTATATCTCTCTGAGATAGATCTTTGCTTGATAAAGTGTGCTTGGTTTTATGACCTCTGCAATTCTTGGCCTAAGATTGACAATATGTCAAAAAAAAGCTGGACGGGTCAGGCAGGCTGGCGACTGCCTATATGAGGGATCTTGACACACTTGCTAGCTTTCCTGTTTGGCCTATGAACCAAGGCAAATGTCAAGGTTTCATCATGACCAAAGGTTACAAAATGAAAATCACCCCTGTGTTTGTATGAGGATTTTTCTTTTCAAACCGCAGTATAAATGGATTCCTTCTGGATTCACAGTGAAGTTGAACACTAACATGTTCAATCAGCCCAATCTTCACAGCACTCAGTGACTAGTGGACACAGCTAGACGCATATTTGCACAGTAATCTAAAACCAGGAAGCCTTTGAAACCTAATGAAAGCCTCTTGAGGAACAGGTTGGTGGTTCTGTGTCTTTAGGACACTCAAAGCCTTCTGTTCGGACACCCTGGGGCAAGCTTCAGACACGGTTTCTCTGTCATTCTGAAGCTGGCGACTTAGCTTAGGACTTAGCTCTGATCTACCCATTGCAGACATTGGACAACATCCATGACCTCAGGGTTAAGCAATGAATTACAACACCCAGACCTTGTTTTACACACCATGTCTTTGAAAGTAAATGCATAGGGATATACAATCTTTGTAATTCCAAGTCTACCCAGGAAATAAACTACACAACTAGCAATATTTTTTAGAGTATAAAACTGCTCCAAATGTATTTTAGGATTTTTTTTTCTGCAGTTGTATAAAACAACTTTGGATCTAAAAATCAGATTCCAAACGGGTTTTGAACATGTACACACAGAATGTCCTGGATAATGCATACACATTCAAATGATGGGTTAACCTGTTTTAATTCTGGTTTGAGATCCAGTTGTGGCAGACTAAGCAGGAAGCAAAGATCCCAAAGTGCGGCTATAGCACATTTATACAAGCTCACAGCATGTACAAGTTAACAAGATGACTCTTACCATGGTGGCCACACACATAATTAGGATGCTGTTGTATTTGCCATAAAAATGGAGGGGCAGGGATGTTGTGGAGGCAATTTTGACTTTGAACAGTGGAAAATCCAGTCTGTCAAAACCTCAATGGGTTATTTTGTTATAATTCCAAAGTTTATGGATTTTTCCTGTGTGTGGCACAACTCAGTATAAAAGGTCTAAGTAGTCCTTGTCTGTGCAGAATAATAAAGGTTGCAGTGTTTGCACAGTGTAGAATCTCTCTTGGGAGGTCTGGCCTCAGGTGATAATTCATCTGAACCACCTTATTAACCCACTGTAAATTAGGACCCATTCTTCTTCCTGGATTAGTTTAGCATTCATTTTATTTCATCAAATGGTGGATGCACTATATGTACACACACAAAATCTTGATTCATAAATAAACACTGAATTTATTCCATAGTGTATGCTGCTCAATCTGAAGAACAAAATATTTGAAATTATCAAATCTTTTAAAATATGCATTTCAAATGACCTGGGTCTCAGTTACTTGTCTTAAACACTACAAATACAATTCTACAGGCCTGCTCTCCATAAAAGACTAAAACCATATTGAAAAATTTTCATGCAAACAGGTACAGGTATATCTGCATTTACACTATGTAACCAGTCATGAATTTATTTTCTACTGACTGGGTAATTCTCTTTCATATGATTTCCATAGTGATCTCTGTCTATCTCCAGTGATGTGGTTAAGAGATCAAATCAACTGTGGCCTGCTGCAGACATGCAGGTATCAGTGGAGATCGGGGAGATTCTGGTGGTGGTCTGTTAGTCTCTCAAGATGTCCCCTCATCTCTTGCTATCTATGCAAATATAAAGTTCCAGTGGGTTGTATACTCTTCTGGCCAGAAGGTATCTTATCATCTTATCATGCTTGATGCGTGAGTTGATTCCAGTCTCCTTGACTCTCTCCAAAATTCCAACTGTCTGCTAACTCTAATCCTCTCCTTCTCCTTCTCCTACACACACCCAGAGTGCATAAATCTACTATTAATTAAATTGTTTGTTTTGCTGTGAAGATGGCTTGGTAAAGAACTAGAACTCAAGTTCATGAATCTTCACATTAGGTTGCTATACCCACCCAATCTTCATTCCACCACAAACTGTAATCTGTAGACAAGGCAGTGAATTGATTCTAGCTAGAGTCCTGACCTCCTCCCCCATAGTCTCTTTGTCTCCACTGAGCCCTGCTATCCCAGCATGATTATTTCTTATCATGTATTTATTTGTTTAATCCACCCATCCCCCAGCAGCACTTGCCTCCTTGTCCCCTTGTATTAGGCGTGACTCTCAGTGTAGGACACCCTCCTTTATTCAAGATATGGATGTACAACTGCCACCATAGCACATACTTTACCATTGCCTCAAACCTGGTTGCTTCTCAGCCTGGGACTTCCATCCAGGAGCAACCACTTTTCCCTCCTTCCTTCTCTTTAACATTGGTAACCCAGCTGTGCAAGCACTATAAATAATGGATACATTAGTATGCATGAATCTCTCTCTCTCTTTTTTTAGGGAAAGCATGTTGGCAGGGGGGTTGCTCTGTGGGGTTTATATGCCTTAATTCATTATTAATCCCCTTGCCAGGCAAAGAGGGGTCTATAGTCTTCAGCTATACCCCAATATACACATCCTTATAACCTATATTCATTAGCTATCTTTCCACAGTGGAGCACAAAGCGACAGTTTTTGGTGTCTTTCTGCTCAAGTGCTTCAGCCATAATAAAACATAGATTTGCAACATTTAGAAAGGTGTATATTCAGTTTTAACACCCAAAGCACTACATTAAAATTGGAGGATGTTCAGGTGGCATAGTTTTCCTTGCTGCTGATTTCTGTGTGAAAGTCAAAAGGATCAATAATGCCAAACCATGGAGAAAAAAAAATACTACCCCACCCTTGTTGTTTTATGTAACTGGACTGTATGTCTGTTTATGTTTTGTCCCCCAGCCTGTTTTGCACAGCTATGAATTTGTTTTACTATATACACTATATGGCCACCTGACCATCACACCCATCTGTGGTTCTTCCCCAGACCGTTGCCATAAAATTGGAAGCACAGAATTATATTCAACAGTGTAGGATGTGTTTATATGCTGTGTTTATATAACTCGAGTAGCCTGCACAGAGCGCTGACCACAACCCCAGTAAAAACCTTTGGGATGAAATAGAATGCCAACTGTGCACCAAGCCTTCTCATCCAACATCAGTGCCTAATATCACTAATGCTCTTGTGGCTGAATAGATTAAATGAATAAATCCCCAAACCAGGTGAGGTTTTTCTTCAACTGTCCAATATCCTTGAATTTCCCCTATGGGGTATCAATAAAGCTACATCTTATCTCTTATCTTAATAACGGTGAGCCTGTGCTCAGATTCCTGTTCTTGTCTGACAGGAGTGGAACCTGATGTGGTCTTCTGCTCTTGTAGCCCATTCACCTCAAGGTCTGTGCAGTGTTGTGCATTCTGAGATATTTTTTTCTGCTCGCCATGGTTGTAAAGAGTGGTTATTTGAGTTACCATAGCCTTCTTGTCAGCGCGAACCAATTTGGACAGTCTACTCTAACCTCTCATATCAACAAGGTGTTTCTGCCCACAGAACTGCCACTCACTGGATGTGTTTTTATTTTTTTGCCCCACTGTGTGTGAAAATCTCAGGAGATCAGCAGTTTCTGAAATACTCAAACCAGCCCATCTGGTTCCAACAACCATGCCATGGTCAAAGTCACTGAGATCACATTTTTCCCTAGTTCTGATGTTTGATGTAAACATTAGCTGAAGCTCTTGACCTGTATCTGCATGACTATTGCATCAGTAAGAAGGAGGATTTTTCCCCACCCCCTTAAAGAACTTTATATTTTTCCAATTTTTATGTCAGTGAAGAAAGTTATGGAATATGTTACATAATAGATTGGCACCCTGTCCAGGATGTACCCCGCCTTGTGCCAGATGCTTCCTGGGATAGGCTCCAGGTTTCCCCGTGACCCTGAAGAAAGGATAAGCGGTATAGAAGATGGATGGATGGATGTTACATAATAGACCACTTTTCAGTCAACAAACATAATGAAGCCTGTTCCTTTTTTGATGGTGACATGAATCTTCCACACTGAATGAATGAATTGCTAAATTTGTAGAAATAAACATTAAATAAGCATTGTTACATACAGTAACTATAGTAACTACGCAGTATTAGGTATAACAGTTTAGAATTTTGACCCTCAGTGCTGGAGATGACTTGTCCTGGCTCTTGTGTTCCTGGTTAAATTTTGTTTAAGCCTAACCCAGCACAAATAAATGGCGCCAGAAATCTTGGAAACAAGTTCAAGAGTTTGGCCCCCAGTGGAAGGAGGACTATTTTGACCTTTAAACACCCTCATGCTCCTCTGCTACTATCCTTACAATTTGCCCAACACATCTGGAAGTATAGTTTACTTAGATTTTGTGAAGGGAAACAGGAGGTAAATCAGCAGCTGCTATAAATTGATACATGAGGCAAATTTATTGACATTTGTCCATGAATCAGATTTGGGTGTTATATTACAACCACTCTTATCTTTATCTAAATTCCACTTTTTTAAATATATATATATATATATATATATATATATATATATATATATATATATATATATATATATATATATATATATATATATAGCTGCAGCTTCTGTTAGGGCCAAAAAGCTTTTTTCATACAATTACTTTTCTGATCACTGGGATTGTGACAAATAAGTCAGCAATCATGTGAGCAGATCCGACATGAGTGTACAGTGGTTTAAACAAGTATATTGGGCTTTTATGATGGATTCAATGCTCCAGGCAGATTAAGACATTCTGTCTAGAAGTGTGTTGATACATATTTTTAACTCTCATACTTGTGTATGGTGTTATAGATCTGTGAAAAGGTTAATGTTGCACCCAAACCTTTGGTTTTGTAACATATAATATCTGTGCCTCCGTGCACCCAATGCAGAACATGAAGTGTGGATGCTGTAAAGTATGGTATGAGACTGTTTGTGTGTAGTTTGAGGGAATGTTCAGAGGCTTATTAGAGTGTTTGTTTTTGATCCTCCTCCCCACCACTAGGGTGCACTGCATGCCACAAGGCCTCAGATTCATTCAGACCAATCACAGTGCTCCAGCTGAAAGGCACACTGCCCTCCCCCATTCTAAAATCCACAGACAGAAAGAAATACTCAATTCCAGATAGACATGTGCATCTATGTGCACACTTACTGGATATCAGCCTGGTTTTGTCACATAAAATGAACATGCATAATCACATTTCTGAGCAACACCATGATACTCATAAATATCACTGACCCAGATAGCAATGTCAAAATATAAGGCATGCATCACAGTGTGATGCACAACTTCATTCCTGCATGTATTTTTGTCTCCTTATTTAAGCCCCCCCCTCCCCCCCCTTTTTTTCTGTCTCTCTGAACATATTTTGCTTGCTCTGGGAAAGAGCACCATGCTGGAGAGGCAAACTCCAAAATAAAACAACTTGAAAAGCTTAGCTGTATATCTATTATCTTTCAGTTGTTTTGCCTGATGTAACATGTTCTAGGCCCTACTGACTTCCTGAATTGTGTGACTGATCACTGCCTTATCACATTTAATCGAAATGTTAACACACTACCCCCAGCGTAATCTGTTAATAAAATATATTGAAAATCAGGATTACCTTTTTCATAAACCCATTTCATGCTCAGATGTAAAATGTTTGCTTGGGCATATTTAATTTAATGATAGAATAGAATACAATGGGCTAGACTAGAATAGATTAAAATAGCTTTATTCTCATTGTACAAGTACAACGTAATTAGTTTAAGAAACAGCATGTATTTCTATTTATATAAATCATCCACAGGAAATAAAATATTCCACAAAAATTTAAAAAGGAACAAATATCCTTCCATTAAAAAAGAAAAGAAAAGCAACATTCAGTGTAGTGTGTTGTGTCTCATTAAGAGTCAGATGGGTTTGTGTCACACTACAAAGCTGGGTTGTTTTCACTGACACCACGCAGGCCTGTGGTATGTGATGGAAACTTGTTCTTAGGTCTCCAGCACGGGCACTGGGGGCAGCTGCTGGCACCACACTGTGCAGCTGAACTCTGCTCAACCTCTGGAGCACCACAGCCTAGGCAGGAAATTGAAATATTGTGCCATATTGGCAGACCAGCGGCCATCTATCATTGCCGGCTGGCTCATGGTGATTCACCCTAGGTTCAAAGGTAAAAGAATCAGAGAGAAAGAGAGTCAGAAACGAGTAAGGAAACACCACACCTTGTAGGGGTCCTATCTGTAACTAACTCTAACAACCTACCACCCACTCTGTGCATTTCACTCTATCCCTGTGCAGCAGAGATAGAGTGAAATACACACAGGTTTACTTAACCGTTATTAAAGGATCACAATCCTCCATTAATGAAGGCACACTGACCACTAATACAGACACATGTATATACATAAAATGCATGTGAATAAAATCAGCTATAGCCTCTTTTTTTTTAAACAATGTTCCATTGTATAACCCTTCACACCCAGATTTCCTATTGGGCAATTGTATAGACACCCTGAACTGAAAAGTAAATAAAAAACACAACTGCAAAAATAAAGCAAAACAAAAAACAAACCCAAAACCTTCAGAGAGCTTGCATAACCATGTAATTGTTAGAGTTTGCATCAACTGTGGCAAAAAAATATTAAAAGTTATTCTTTTGCAGTGCTGCTAATGCTACCATTTACATTCTTTCTAATTAAAGTCATGGATACATTCATTATAGATTTGATTCTTAGCCACTGGTCCGTCTTGGCCTCTTTGTATTAAGTTATATTATGTTCTCTATAGAAAAGTTGGGGGGGGGGAGTGTCCCCAAAGCCAAAATGCAGTTTTGAGTGCTTTGATTGAAGACAGGTGAACTTTGGTTAGTGAGGATAGTTTGACAGTGTGCAATAATGTGTGTAAGTTCTGTAAGTAAAATAAATCTGTAATATAGTTGTGTTTTCATATTTCCCCCCCAAACTATTTTCCAATATTGTTTGTCTCTTCAGGTTTGCTTTTGTTGTGGTGTTTTGTTCTCTTTCCTGTTTTTGAATTTGCTGTTCTCTGTTTTGAATCTGCTGTTCTCTGTTCTGTACAATCTGCAGTTGTATTTTTATTTCTTTCTTTCTTTTTTATTTGCTGTTGGGATTTTGGTTTGTTTATTTATTTGCTTTGCAACTTCGCTATGTCATGACACTACATTTGAAAAGTCTCAAAAAATAGTGAAATCCACCCTCTGTCAGCATTGTTTCCTTATCAGCTAATGCGCTATACAGTTATCTTAAAGAGGTTTCATGAAGATGAGCATTGGCATTACAAAACCTAGAGAACCTAGAGTGTGATTAACTAATACATAAGGTTGTGATTAACTTATAAATACTTGGTTGTGTGCCTTGCATCTTTACCCACGTTCACGTTGATTTCCTTTGCAATGTTGCCCAAACTTTACACTGTGAGTCACTAATGTTGATTTAAAAGTAAATGCGCTTCAGAGATACAGCATGAACGAAGCAGGATGGTGCATATCACTTTAATGATCTTTTCCTTTCGCCGCACGATGACAGCGTCCACTGACCTGGTGAACCCAGGAGTTTTGGGAAGTATTACGCGCTCATGAAGGTATTCTGGAGCTGAGGTGAGGCTATACTGAGTGTTACCCATACAGGAAATGACATCAACGGGTCAAAAGTTTAAAAAAAAAAAAAAAAAAAACCATAATAACTCGCAGAACGGACAAGTGGGAGATACCCTAAACCTGACTGTGGAGAGCAGGATACAGGATGCTTTGCGGGACGTTTGCATCGTGGATGCTGAGAGGACAAGCCGCGCAAACAAGCAGCCGAGTAGGAGTCACACCCTGGCGGAGTGTTTCCCCCCCATGACTTTTCATCCATGGTTTTCTCTCTGATACCGGGTGCGCAGAAATCTCGGCTCACATGCAAGACGACTGGGGCTCCGGTTTTGGCGGATATCACAATGATCTGGCCGTCACCAGGATAAGAGAATGCGCACGAGATTTCAGTCTCAGTCCGGTGTCTGTGTCTGTGTCTGTCAGCAGGTGCGGTAGTCTGGAAACAATCAGGAGAGTAAAGCGTGAGGACTGCGGTGCTTACATTGTAGCAAAACGTCGTTTCATGTGGCTAGGGTAGTGCATCGTGTCATGTTTTCTTCCCAACGCGGCTTAACATGCGAAATTTACCTGCGGCGACTTGCGCAGCGGGACGCCTCTAAGCGCATCCCAGTCGGAGCTCCTGCGAGACAGAAGCGCGAGCCAATCACAGAGCGAGCGCGTGTCTTTTTTTTTTCTTTCGTGCGCGCGCTGCGTCACGTGTTGTTTGTTGTCGCGCGTACGGAAGGGTAAATTTAGAGTTTACTCATCTGTGTGCAAGTAGATCCAAGACTGGCTCTGAATCTGGCGCATTCCACGCACTTAGCCACATGAACACGTACATTTCTATATGAATAGACTTAGTTTAGATCTTAATACAACTATTATGAATGTGTGAAGTCTAGGCTATATGTTTTTAAATCCTCTCCTTTTTCAGACAATATTTGGACGTTTCCATGTTGTTCTGCGCGCACACACACACACACACACACACACACACACACATACATATATATATATATATATATATATATATATATATATATATATATATATATATATATATATATATAAGCTTGGGAATTCATAGTGGCCTATATAATATGTTTGTTCTGACAACTGACCAGTAGAGAGTTTGGTAAAGACAGTGTCCTACACAAGGCTTTACACCTCCAGCCTGTGCTGTCTGCCTGTCCAGAGTGATAACTCTATTCCTAGTGTTTGTGAGTGTACAGCACTCGTTAATCTGTCTTCATGTCACAGTGCTTGCTTCTGTGTGTGTGTGTGTGTGTGTGTGTGTGTGTGTGTGTGGCATACCCAGGCCAGAGCAAGCACACACTGGAGCTGTGATGTTGTGGTGCACACAGTGTAATGCAGCCGGACCTCGGGACCAGCAGTAATTAGCTGGGTGGGGGCATTCAGCCTGGCCATATATTCAACATGCTGAAAGGGTGTGGGCAGGGGGTCTATTGATGGGTGACAGGTGCAGCGGCGGAAGGAGTCAGGCAATCGAAACTAGAGCTGCAGCACAGTGCAAGGGCTGTGTCTGGTCCCCTGGGTCACCTCAGGGGCCCGATTGGGGGTCAAAATAGAACGCAAGTTCAAGATCCACTTCCTCTCCAGCTTTGCTCACAGTTTGTAGCGGCTGATGGAAAGAAAGCATGCTGTCTCATTTTTGTTTTAAGTTATTTCTACCTTCCTGTAAAGTGCAAACAATACTCCATATGTTAGTGGAATTACTTGATCCCTTAGCTTTAGACAGACTCTTTAAATTTGATTTCATTCAGCTTCTGTGTGAAAAACACATATTATTGTGATACATTTTACCCCCTCTTCTAGGGCTTTTTTTTTTTGTTTCAACCAGCTAATCCAGGTTATAACCATTACAAATCCTGCTGTCTTGGTGAGTAATAGCCAGACAGGAGTCTTTCTCTGAAACCTTGCTTTTATTTAGCATTCCTCCAGGTTTATGGCCAGGTGTTTAAAATTATCCTGGATATTTATTAGAAACTTCTGAAGGAAAAAAACATTTTTTTTTGCTTACATCTCAATTAGATGCATACAACCTAAACACATTTAGAGTACACAGGTACACACACACACACACACACACACACACACACACATAGTAACAGTGCATGGATACAGCTATTAAACACAAGGACATAAAATGCCAACCTGTCTCACTCTAATCATTAACTTAGGTCAGTGTGGACAATAGATGGAAGGCAGGAGAGCATTACTAAACTCTAATGATCTTGGCTTAGCCAGACAAGTGGTGTGTTTGCAGAAGTAAAGGTACAAAGTTGTGGCTTTAGAGCCAAGCTCCAGGTCCTGATTGAAGGTCGTTGGGCCAGAGATGTCAAGTAAGAGGCTGGAGAATATAAAATCCCAGATAAAGCCCTAAAAGGTGTGAAGCTCTTGTAATGAGCAAAGTGATAGGGGTTTTTGCATGTGTGTGTGTGTGTGTGTGTGTGTATGAGAGAGAGAGAGATAGAGAGGCTTAAAGAGAATCTGGGCATGATTGAGATAGCTTCACTGCTGTCCACCCTAATCCCAGATTTAGGGAGTAGAAAGACTCACAAAATTTAACAAGGTGAAATCAGTAGTCAGGTTAGGCAAAAGAGCAATATGGGGCTTAGCAAAAAGCCTGCAGCCCACAAGGCCTTTTCCACATAATGGCAAAAACATCTAATTTTTTCTTATTACATGGCATGTAGCTTCACTAATGATCATAGTTTGAGGGGCTAATAAGTCAGCAATTCATCTGCCCTGGAAAAGCATTCCAGGTTTTGTGAAGGCCATTATTTCTGGTTCTTAATCACCACCTCAGCTTTTATAACCCCTGAAGCCTCAGTGTGTGGCTTGCAGAAACCACATGTGGGCATAGGCTGGGAAATGCCTTTAAAAATAATGGCCTTTACCAAATGCTTAAGGCAGTCTGCTACTAACCACACTGTGTTGTGCCTGTACAGTAGTTTACGAGCGATTAGATATGATTAGAAAGATCATAGCGGAAACTGGAGAGCTTGTTTTCCTGTATGGTGTTGGTTTTGGAAAATAGGGTCAAGGCTCAGCAGACAGAAGTCTCTTAATTGGTCATGCCTGAATCTTTTCTCTTTTACTGTGAGACATCATCAAGTAAGGCAAAGAGCACTCGTTCTAAAAATACTCTGTAAAGCTTTCTTTGACCAAATTTTATGCTTTTAGAACAACTTTCATGAACACTCTTGATAATAGGAAAGGAGCAATGCACCTCCTCTCAGCAGTGGATGAATGAGAGAGATCTCATCCTTGGCATGGTTCATCAATCAGCTAGCACCGAAGACTCCATCAGAGACCACTGGGTGTGCGGTTCAGATGATGAAGGGGAGTAATTAAGTAATTGTAATGTTTTTGTCTTATGATGGGCCTTGCGTGAAGTTTTCAATAAATCTTATCAGCATGGAGAGTGTTCATAGGAGTCTGACTGGAGGTGTGAAGTGCTGCGCTGTTTACACTTGGCCTAACAGCTGCACACTTGGGAGAGCCTGAAAAAAAAAAAACGCCGCCACCGTGTGTCGTTGTGACTGGTGTCACACCATCAGTTGATGCCATAATTCATGTGTGTCATCTGTGCACGGTGTGTTTAAATGTCAGTGTGTGTGTGTGTATGTAGGGTGGGGGTGGGTCTTTTTCTCCTCCTGTTTACCCACTGCCTGAAGGCCCCCTGCAGAGAGCAACAGCAATTATCACCTTGGAGGAATGTGGGACCCTCGCGTTAAATTCCCTTTGACCCCCATGGAGGAGGAGGTCAGGAGGTGCAGCTCTCCCTGGGGGACAGCCTGCAGTTAGGGCTGGAGGGGATGTACCATGGATGGGTGCGTTTGGGAGGTTCTTCTTGTTTCTCACAGAAACTTTGAATCTGGTACAGGTTTTGAGCATGGTGCACTTACAACACAAATGGCTGGCTTGTCTTTTTAATTTGAATTCTTGGACACAATAAGAGCATGCCTCACACCTAAAATAATGGTGGAGAAGGTTATCACATCCACCAGAATAGTCACACATACATATTTACTATAATTTAACGTTTTGCTGCGAATTTCAATTTGTAACATTTTAAGGACTTTAAGTTCTTTGCGGCTCAAGTACGTATCTCTCGTTGAAGGTAATTACTTTTTTTTATGTTGCCTTTGTCAAGCTGGTTTTAGTGACAATATGAATCTGTGTTTCACAACATACAAGTACACCATCAATTCATGGGCACTGGTTGATTTAAACAAGGTTGCGTCAATGGAACACTAACCTCTAAATACAATGTAGCACCAGTGTATTCTTTACATTGTGTAATTTTCAATATTCTTTTTGTTTTGAAGATTAATGATAAAGGGGGTTGGGCACGGTGGTTTAGTGGTTTAGTCGTTTGCCTCGCAGGTTTGATTCTCGCCTGCACCCTGTGTGCATGGAGTTTGCATGTTCTCCCCATGCATTGGGGGTTTCCTACGGGTACTCCAGTCTCTTCCCCCAGTCCAAAGACATATGTTGTAGACTGATTGACAGTTCCACATTGTCCATAGTGTGTAAATATGTGTGTGATTGTGCCCTACAATGGGTTGGCACCCCGTCCAGGGTATCCCCCTGTCCTGTCCACCGAGTTCCCTGGGATAGGCTTCAGGCTCACCTGCAACCCTCTGTAGGATAAACAGTATGGAAAATGGATGGATCGATTTATAATAAGTCTCATAATGAAATAACAGGAAGCCCATTTGATCAAATGTATCAATGGCTGATCTTCCCATTGGTGTTTGAGCTAGATTTATTTGTATATCGAAATATGATTCACCATTAATTGTTTTGTTTTAGTAGACTATTAAAATGTATGGCGGCTTTTGCCAGATGAAAATAATGAATATTATATCAGGATCTCAATATTGCACAGGATTGTCTTAATATTGCGCACAATCTTATTCATCCAGTAAATAATAAAAGCAAGGAAAGGATGTTTTCTAGCTTCTATTGCTTCCCTTGGCAGCTGGGAGTGGCATGGGATTTGCCTTTGATAGAGTTTATATTCTGAGGTACTTATGAATGATGGGCAGAAAGGGAGTAGCTATCTCATAAGGTTACTGAGGCTGATCATATGCTATTAGTGTCAGATGCTGAAAACTGACTTTTATGTTTTCTCTCTACAGAGGCTCACTGAACCTGCTCACACAAGACATATATCAAGTCTGATTGAGCGCTCTGAGAGGTAAGATGCTATATCGATCTATTCTATTGATGGAATGTGTTCCCCATTTTGATGGCTCTGAGTCATGAGTTTCTGTTAGTTTTTTTTTCTTCTACAAAGGAAATTCTTGAAAACCTACTGTCATTCTGATTTGTGCTGTAATTTTACTGCTTTAGAGAACTTTGCACTCTGCACAGGTAAAGCTTTAGGTTGGTGTTTAAACTTGGTTGGTATCTGTGACCCTCTGGTCTATGAGTTGGGTTCTGTCCTCACCAGTTTGCATTAAACTGTGCATTAATTAAGGCTGAAGTGAGTGCGGTCATGCTTAAAAATGGATGCTTTACTATTGTGACAACGGAGAGTATTCCTGCAGTTTCATCAGATCACCTCACAACTTCCAATTAGTGCTAGGCCAAGGCTAACTTCCTGTGGACACAAGGGGTCCTTTACGCCATGATTTATTTAACAACATCAGATCTGTACCCAGTTGTTAGTCTTGAAACAGAATTACACACACACACGCACACACGTAATCTATAGGTGTCTTGTCACCTCAATCCGTAATTCTCTGAGCAGTATGCTGTTAGAATTGCAAAGAGCACATCAATCTGTTTCAAACAGAAAAAAGAATTACTCATGAACATTGTTTTCCATATGCTTGCAACCATTTTATTAAAACAATCGAAGAAAATTTCAATGTGACAATCATTCCTACTCATTGCCTTGTTGTTAATTGGTGCAAGAATTGTTGCTAATTATATTGAAATTTTCCTTTGCCTTTCTCTGGTCTATACAGAATGCATCTCCTTGAATGCTCCACATAGCACCACACAGCCTCGGTCTTTGTGTTTATCTTAAAGGAAACCTTCTGCAAATTTGGACTCGATGAAGCGTTTCCATGTACATCGTAGAAAGTGCAAACTACACAGGCCTCTCTCATCTTTGTCCAACAACTCCCCAAATTCATACTATTGTGTGGAGTTTTATGAGGCATCTAGAAGGTTTGAAAAGTGGCTGGCGATTATTTT
This sequence comes from Ictalurus furcatus, assembly GCF_023375685.1. Classification (NCBI taxonomy): domain Eukaryota; kingdom Metazoa; phylum Chordata; class Actinopteri; order Siluriformes; family Ictaluridae; genus Ictalurus; species Ictalurus furcatus. Next base: position 12,229,740 of record NC_071262.1, read on the forward strand.
GATATCGATTTATCAAAAACAATCTTAAATCTTTAGCTTTAGTCTGCTTTGCCATTATTAAATTTGATCATAAAATGTTTGCCTCTTATTTCCACTAAAGCAGTGAGGAAATTATACAGGAACAGATCATGCTTGTTTGCATTTTAATTAGTTAACTGAATTCATTTCTCTTTTATTTTGACCACGAAACAAATGTACACCGCTTCAACTTAAGTTACTGCCAGTAAGTATCTGCCAGTTTCAGTGTTAGACCAGACCAGCCCTCCTGATTTTTAAGGCTTCGTCTCAAATGCACTGAGCCTGCCAGACACTGGGACATCAGCCTTAGAGATGCGACAGAGATCAAGTCAATTAATGCGAAGCAAACAAACACATGCCCAGGAAGAAAGACACAAAGAGTCTGAGGAGAGAGGAGGGTACTGAGAGTGCTTTGGCCCCTATCTAAATCAGTTAGGGGCCTAGGCTTTGTGGACTCCCTGTGTCTAGGGGCTGGTTGGGTAATTATTGACGATGGTGCACGTGTGGGAGTAGGTGAATGTAGCCCTTGCATGGGTGTCCAGTACACACTGTTTGCATTCTCGTTGCTCTCTGTCAATGGGCGGCCTTGGACCATGGGGAACACCCTTAACACTGAGACCAACCCCCTCACAAGCAGGGTGTATCCTGTCTCCACTCCTCCCCTCAGTCCCTGTCTCACTCATCGTCTCCCAGAGGAGAATGGGAGCAGGCTGAGAAGGCGGTAAAGACCCATCTTTGACATGTTTGATGGGGGCCCTGCTGGACAAAGCCCTCTTTGCTGCTCGTCCATGTGGAAAATGGCGGTGGTGGAAAAGGGGGGACAATTAGCGGGATCTGCTAATCATGCAGGCAGCACTCATTTAATTGACGTGAAAATTTTGTTTAATCTAACATGTCGATAGGCAATATGACAATGGACTGGAAATAAAAAAGCAAGGCCTTAAGGCCAAGGGCTTGACAGATTATTATTATTGAAGGACATCCTTTGTGAGCTTGTGTCTGTGTGTCTGTCTTTGTAGAGTTAGTCAGAGTGAGAGCAGACGTGGAAGGATTAAACGCTCTTATCGCCATAATACGTCTGGGCAAATCTCTTGGCCTGCTCATTTGTATCTGATTTGATGTTTTCTTGTGTTTTTGATTGTTTTTTATTGGGGCAGAAATTAAAATGATTTCATTAATTTCATGCTTGCAATCTGAATGGTTTGGAAGTTAAAAAAAAAAAAAAAACAATAAAAGGGATGTGACACAAAAATCCTAAACATGTGAAATGAAATATAGGAAAGATATATGTGGGTAACTAAGTCTTTAGAAGAGGGGAAAAAATAATGTACCACTAAAAAGACAGCAAAACCCTTCTTTGATGAATGGATACATTCATATAATTATTATATACTCTTCTTCCATATGCAGTTCAAAAGCACAAAAGGCCTTGAAAAATACTACGAAAGATTTATACACACCATAGCTAATCTCAAGGTTGGGTAGTAGGTTCTTTCAAAAATACTCTACCACACACCCTCATTTTTTTCAGTTTCCTTTTTGTGCATCATGTCTGCAAAATTACATTCTACAGCTCATTCACATATTATTGAGAGGTATCACACATGGGTTAAAATGTACAGTTTTCTCTTGACAGCACCAAAATATTTCCTGCCTATCCATGGATATATGTACTCAGTGCACAATGGTCATGGGCTGACATGATTTTAATAGTCTGTCTTCAGGCTTTGGAGGAGCTGGCACTAGACCTATGTAGTCTGAAGCTCAGCTGGAGCTCTCACAGAATCCAGGATTATAACTAGACTATAACTAGATTATAACTAGGGTAGGCCTAACCACTCCAACATGTATAAGTGTCTGTTCAACTGTCTGTTCAACTGTGTATATGTTTGGGTGTTTATGTGTTTCAGGGAAGAGTAGGACTAAAATACACTGTTCTGTAACTGGACTCTTGTTAGCATTGGTCTATGTGGTGTAACTTTACAATAGGTTTAAAGTTGAAAAGTGAATTTATTTTAGCAAAAATAGTTTAGGTTAATGGACAGCATGGTTGCCCGGTGGTTAGCATTGACACCTCACAGCTCCAGGCTCCCCAGTTTGTTCCTAAACTCAGGTTACTGTTACTCTATGTAGTTTGGTATGTTCTCCCCTTGTCTGAATGGGCTTCCTCTGGGTTATCCAGTTTCATCTCACCTTCCATAACACATACTAGTAGGTGAATTGGCTTCCCAGGATACGCCATGACCCTGACCAAGATAAAGCGGTTACTGAAGATGAGATGGTTTAAAGAGCTTTATAGTCAACTCTGCCAAAGTGTGAATCTAAATTGAACCCTACTCTCAAATAGTGGAGTAGGTCTAGTGTGGCTAAGGATGACACGGATGGGGCATAAACTTCTCAAGTTTAAACAGTGTATATGTGTACGAAGTAAGACATAATTAATTCGTCTGTGGACAATAGTGAAAAAAAAATGCCACGGTCATGATTTCCCCATACAATCACTGAATATTTAATCTGCCTTGCGCAGACAGGAAATTAAATATTGATGGCAATTCATTCACTGGGAGTTATTACATCAGCTCTAGTTCTATCTCCAGCCAAATCAGCTGTACCTGCGTTTCTATTTTTTTGTAATCTAATTTCTGTTAATTTATCTGTGCCACTGAGTTCTAGTCTGATACTATGAACCTTAAATGCCTTTTGCATATACTCTACTGCTGACTGATGCAGGAGTAGGAATCTGCCTCACTTAAATCCCTATCAATCTTCATCAATTAAAATACTACCACAGGGGATGTTCATGCATACGCTTAAGCAGCCAGTGGGAGCTGAGCCAAGACCAGCCTGTTGAGGAAGAACACAGGAGGAAGGGGTTTACTGCAGTGTTAGCTCACAACCCCACCTCCCACCCCCCCAAAGTTCCCCTCTGCTTACCCCAGCAGAGGGTCCGCTCCTGCTCCGCCACTCTGCCCTGACAACTGACTGCTTGAACGAGTGCACCAAAATAGGTGCCTTGCCAGTCTCCATGACAGGCTACGCATAATCAGCGTCAGCGGTGTATAATTATGGCTGTCAGGCTCATCCGCTGTAATTGATGCGAATGTGAGCGGACTTGGTGGCCAGGGCAACCCTGCCAGCACACATGGCAGCACTACTGGCACCTCACTGAAAAAAAACTGGTGAGGAAAAAAACATTACCTGTCTGGTGGCTCAGTAGTAGTGCGTTGTTAAGCTCTGCCACCCGCCTTGGCGACATTGGCACACTCTACTACACATAACAGTGTCCCCTTCTTCTACATCAGCTTTTCTCTCAGTTTTTCTCCTGGCTTTGGATTCTCAGGATTAGTTTGATGTTGCCTGGGCAAATTCGCAGAGGGCAAAGTGGGTGGTAGGCATGATGAAAAATTATGTCAAAGCCATAGCTGCTTAGGTGTCTCCGTGGTGAGGTCTGTCTGTGGGGTGCATTTAGCTTATCGCTACTGGCTTTTTTTATGCGCTTCAATTCCTGGCTTCCTGGAGAACATGCAGTGCAGCTTCGGAAAGAAATAATTACTTAACTTCAGGGGTGCTATTTAACTTGACGTTTTTTTATGCTAGTTCATACAAGAGGGAGAGGGGCAAATGAAGGGACAAACGCTTGGCATTTAAGAGCATACCCAGGGGCTTCGAACAAATGGCTATGGTATATACTGTGTCTTGTGGTCTCAGGTGTTTATGGTCTTCTCAACTGCTCTACTGCTGATTTGATAAAAAGTCACAATATTCTGTATTTTAGTGAAGATTATGCATTCGATTAGATGAATATGGGATTATGAATAAACTCTACAATGATCGTGCTCTTGAAATCATCATAGTAACAAAATCCCTGTATTTGTCTCTTTAGCTGTCAGCCATTTTATCAGCTCCTGCTGAAACTGGTCATTTGCTGCGACATCAGGGCTCCCATTTGCTAACATGTTTCACATTTACATTTTTGTAGTAGGACCAAAAAATTGCGAAGGGGACAATACTTCATCTGTCGAAAATGCCAAATGCCATTGTCCGTGTTATGCAGCCTTTGAAATTTTGTTAGAATATAACACTGTTTTGAAGAAGACTTTGCCAATACGCATGGCGGCACATCTTTATTTTATGTACACTATATTTATATTTACTATATGTTTATATATTATATTTACTATATAGTACATACTTACTATTTAGGCATACTACCTGTTGTTCTCTTGACATGAAAGATTTTATAAATAATAATGATGCTGTTGATTATGGTGTTTCATTGTATTGTATCGAATTGCACTTAATCACATAGACTACATTACATCACCACTGACTTGTACAGTGGTGGCTGTTAGTTTATTTGCTGGATGGATCTCCCAGAGTAACATATCCTAATAACAACCATAGGAAAAGGTGGTAACCCTTGTGGTAACTGATTGGGGAAGGTGAGATTGATGGCTGAGCCTCTTCACCCCATTAGTCCCCTCTCACCCCCGTAATCTCAGCCTGCCAGAAACAGACTGTGGAGATTCTCATCAGACATTCAAATTGACAGCAATTTCCCCCACATTTTAAGGAGGGGCTACCACAGGAGTAATAAAATGATATTGTTTGTAAAAAATTATTGTTGCTTCTTTTTTTTTTTGGAATGTTAGTTTATGAACATAATTGATGAGTCAAATGCAGTGCTGATTGGTTGCCCAAAGGTCAGTAACTTGGTTCTACAGCAAAAAAAAGTAATTCCTTTCTGTTGAAATGCTTTATCATTCTATTACTTAAACATACATTTACATGATTCTCTTTTGCATATTACGTTTTAATAAAAAAAAATCTAATTTGTTCTCTATAACCACTTTTTGTCTCTTGACACCTTGCTTGGCAGGAAGTAAAGGTTGTCAATTGGATTAGTGTTAATTAAATGTATATGTGCACACACAGGTAGAATCAACAACGTGAGGTGTCATTTTGTACATGTCTGAGTGCCAGCGCCATTAGCACGCAGTCTGTCACTTATGTTCCGAGGCCAGAGCCGTGCTAGCAGTGCTGCAGCAACACAAGGTGAAGTGTGAAACTTTTGAGAGCGCAAAGCTAATCATTGTGCAATTATATCAACCAAAAGGGAGCCATTAGCTAAGTGCTAACTGCTGATGGTGGATGCTTTTGCGATGGGTGAGGATGGGATGGCTGAGACTGTTGACAGTGCTTGAATAGGTCTCTGAGGCCCTGTGATTTGGACGATCAGCTTCACTATTTTACTGGCATTCATTAGCAGCATCATTTAATGTACTGAAATGACATAATCATTGCCAGATGTTATTAAACATGTCACAACAGCCTTTGAAAAATCGCCCTGGCTTGTCTTGGAGAAGTGGTGCACTCAGTGAACAGATGTCTTGATTATTCTGTGTACTTTGGAATAAAGCACATATATGTGTGTGTGTGTGTGTGTGTGTGTGTGTGTGTGTGTGTGTGTATATATATATATATATATATATATATATATATATATATATATATATAATATTTATATGGGGTGTGGGGTGTGGGTTTATGTTTTTATTTCTTGGTGGGTACCAATTGTCACCATGAGGATAGAAATATCTGACAGTTTTAACTTTGCGGGAACATTTGGCTGGACCTCACAAGGACAAATGCTATTATACAAAAACTGCAGCTTTTATTTAAAAAAGTAAAAGAGCCAAAAGGTTACCGTTTGGTTACTGAGGTTAAGGTTAAGTTTAATGTGTAGGCATAGCATTAATTAGCTGTGGGCAAGGTGTGGCTGGATTCTGACAAACAAAATTGTTTTTAATACCTAAAACATATGTTGACACCTCTATAAAAAATTACAATTATATTTCACCAAACGTTTTTGAACAATGATAACATTTTTATTTTCTTTATAACCTTGCTTAGGGATTAGGTACATAAGGAGCCAGCTTAACAAATGCAACACTGAGAGCAACACCCAGTTTGTGTAAAGAAGATGGTTTAATCGCTAGCCTCCTGGGAGTCACGATGCTGCATTGATTTGGACAGGTTGTCCCTTTCACAACCAGGGCTTTTTTTTTTTTGTTCTTGTTGATTAATTAAGTGACCTGACTGATTCTGTAGTAATGTGCCATGGTTAGGAGGATCAGAGCTTGGGAATCATGTGACACAGGTTCTGTGACCTGAGTCAGCTGGAGAATGCGAGGAGTGTGCTATTATGATTACACCATGTGGGCACTATCCCCTGTGTACATGAGTACTGCATATGCCATGCTTTCTTCTGTTCAGAACCCAGGTTTTGAGTGGGGTTCTGGAAGACTGTGCTCCTACAACTATTTCTGTGCTGATTTGGATGCATATCGGGGCCATTTACCACATTTATCGTCACAAAAGACCATGGACCACTATGTATTTTGTGAGTTCTCAGGTTCTTCCTTCAACCTTCCCAAACTGCTTGTTGCTAGGAAAGCATCTATGAGTGGATTTTGAAAATTGACAACCCCAAGAATCAACTAAACTATGCAATTCTTAAACAGTGTTTCAGGGTTGAGTGGGTACTATGTATATTGTTTTATAATTTATATTAATTTAATTTTGTTCAGGTCATCATCCATCTGCCTTTTTATATGTTGAAGGTTCTTTTGTTTTGCCCCTTGTTGATGGATGACAGAGATTTTATCCCATATGTGTGCAACCCCATATTTATAGCTCAGGGAAACAGGACATGTGCTAATCAAAGGTAACAATAGAGTTCCTGGAGCAATAAAAAACAGTTTTTATATAATTATTGTGATTGTTTTAGATTTCCTACCAATAGTTAACTCAATAGCATGATTGAGATGGGATTCTATTCTTTATTTTTTCATTGTACATTCTATTTTATTACTAATCTATTATGCAGAAGCGGATTGTGTGAAATGACAAGAACACAAGGAATGGTCTGATTATTAAATCCTTTTGTTTTTCTTGTTCATCACTTGTACAAAATGGCAGCTTTTTGTTGATTGTCAACCCAAAATATCTTTCTTTATTCAAGAATGGCATTCATGCCATGCTGCCTAGTGGCATGATGACACCCAATCAGATAATTTCAACCCTTCCTTGTCCTAAAGTTTTCCGAAATTTACTGCCATTGCAACAGCAGTACATATTCATAAGTCGAATTTCTTTTGTGCAGTAGAAGATCTGATATAGGGTACCTGAGAAAAATTATATACAGACCTGTAGACACTCAGAAGCATACATGGGATTAGACAGATGCAGTACAGACTGGTTGTGTGCAACTAGCTTGTTACAGTAGTTTAAAATAGATAGAGTAAAGGAGCAAACCTTTCAGGTCACTAAATCACTCTGTTGAAATGTTTGCAGTGTTTCATATTGACTTCATATTGATCCAGCATGTTTGGGTACATGAAATTGTGGTTTCCTTCCAAGTGCTACCTACACAAAAACACAAAAGACTTGTTTGTAGTTCTGTAGTAATAGATAGGTTGTAGTTTTCTTAATTGTCTCAAGATGCATTGATTTAAAACGAAACAAGATATATTTTAGAATGAGTTTTATGGCTACAACAGTATCAGGCTTCTCAGAAAACTGGTCAAATTGGGAATAAATGCTTAACACTTAAACCGTGCTTTTTAAAGTAGGTACAGTTTATAAACCATGTGTTTTCTTTCAATGTGAATAAAATGACATTCAGATGATTTATTATTTTATACTCTCCTTCCTGATTGGCTGCTCTTTGTTGCTTATCAGGGCTGTGGATGAGAAGTGCCAAAATTAGTTTGGATGTATCTGTGAAAGGGCTCGTCTTAATCTGGTTTATTTACATGGCTACTTCCAAACCATTTGTCGACACACCAATGGCCCATTCCTCCTGCTCCTTCTTGGGATTTAGACTGAAGGTGCAAGAGCCCACAGACAGTAAAAAAAAAAAAAAAAGCCATCTGGCCATAGGGAGGGTAGGATGGGGGTGAGAGCGAAGGGAGTCGTGCTGGGCAATCAAAATGACAGACAGCGGTGAAAAGTGTTTTGTGGGCTCCCACATATATGTGAAGTAGCCTAACTTGTGAGCCTTTGCAGCTCCCTCTGGTCACCAGATAAACACCAATCTGTGTTTTTAGTGGGTGTCCTGAATGTATATTCATTTCAACTGTTGTAAGAGCTTCAGTATTTAATTTGGCCTTAGTACTGTAATTTGACAGAAAAGAGGCATGGAAGAAGTGACTGAATAAGTATTATATTATACATCTAAAATGTAACACTTCATCAAAGCATTCTCTCTTTGGAAATTTTATAATCCCTTGTATTTATGCATCTATTTTATCCCCCATCCCCCCACGCTGGCCCCCTTTTCCCCCTTCAACAAAAATATGTGGAGGCTTCATTTTTCACCCTTCCCAAGCGGCTCTGTTGTCAGTGAGGAGCCCTTAGGAAGTCTTTATTTCTGCCAGGCAGGGCCTCTCGCGTTCCTCCAGCCTCTCAGGCCGTTCTCATGGCTGTCCCCCCACCTGCTGGGACCCTGATCCAGGGCCTGAGCTGCGCTTCAGCGGGAGACAATTACTACCCCACTCTTCCTTTGATCATCTGACCACATGGAAGCACAACAGCTGACCACATGTTTTAACTGACAAGGAGACCAAGGCAAGGGAAAGAGAAAAAGAGGAGAAAGAGGAGAAGAAGATGGGCGAGGAAAAAAAATCCCTTGCTTTATATTCTCATTCTTTCTCTTGTGTGTGTAGCATAGTGAATGTGAGTCTGTTCCCTGAGCAGTTTGTAATTGTCTGCTATAATGCTTGTGATTTTCTGTGCATTGTAAACAGTTTTTTTTTAATCGGCATGGATGTCCGTAGCTGAAGAGAAGGCTTGTTACAGGCGTAGGCTAACCTCATATAAAAGTTCTTTTTGAATTCGCTTGTTTTGTTTAGTGAGGCTGGTTTAGCGAGCAGGAGAGAGTCATTTGGGGCTGGGCTAGTAAGAGTGAGTGCTAATTCGTCTGTCATTGTCAGCCAAATTGTCAGAGGGCCAGCTGGGCCTTCGCTCAAATGCCTGCACTATTCCACAGAGCTAAACCTGTAGCCCATCTTCCAGTCAAGCTTGGACCTACACCCCAGGTCACTGTCAGAATAATGTAAGGATATTTAAACAGTACTGAAAAGGATGATAAGTTTGTTGAAACATGAAACTTTTTAATTACTTTTTATTTTGGTATAATAATAATAATAATAATAATAATAATAGTACAGCATTATAAAAAAATTCAATATGAATGTTTTTGAATGTTTACTACTCAATAATAATTTTAATTTCAGATTTAGTGAATTGTTAATAGTGCAGGAAACTACACTCGCCAATTTCACTGAAATGAACAGTGTGTCTTTATTGCAGACACATGATACACATAATATTTTATGTCTAAATATGTGCACAGTTTGAAAAGATTTGCAAAATGTAAAATATTTGACCTCCTATTATGTCTGAAGCACCTGTCTGTCACATGAATGATTAAATGTCAGCAAAATACAGACATACTATGTATGTTTTACATAATTAAACATCCTTTGACTAATGTATTCTACAATTGGTGTAAAATTGTAAAACACCACTGTTACCTAGTAATACCAATAGAAAATTTTATTACACTACAATAAACAGTATAAATGTCATGACTTTTGCCTTAGGCCATCTGATTTATTGTATGCAGTATGTTTTTGCATTTGCATGAACCGGCATCACTGCTTTTGTTGTTGTTGTAGTTGTATGTGTGTGTGTGTGTTTTGTTATTGTTTTTTTATTTTATTTTACAATCAGCGGGAGGGAAAATTAAGTAGTTTACCAATATGTTTGTGTTAGGTTTTTGCATGTATGATATGAATGCATAATGTATTAAATGTCCACGTGATCTTGCCAACTCATCTTATCAGCTGGTCCTGCTATGTTACCACTTTATGGTTGCATTGAAATAATTCAGGGTGATGTGTGTGTCAGTGCAGATGTGCAGACTCTATGCATGTTTCCATCTGTGAGTCCAGTGAGACAGGCTAAGTGGTAGTGTGGTCGGGGTGAGGCAGAGGGGTCTGGGGGAGCTGTTTGTTTTGGCCTGTTTGCTGGGGATGGCCTCCTTGAGTGTACCTATTGTGCAGAAGATCACTTTACCACACTAAGGGCGCATGAAAAGAAGCTCTTCACCAGCACTTGGGCCCTGCCTGGAAGAACAGGCAGTGTTTTGACTGGCTGCCACCTTCTATTCTGACCGCTCTGCCGCCTTGTAGACAGCGTCTGCTTTAAAAGAGTCCAGGAAGACACACAGACAAGACCTGCCCACATTCAGCCTCCAAGACAGCGACTTGTGCAGACTGATACACATCAGTAAATTTAGCAAATGATTTTTTAAATACCTAACTGTGTCTCTGTGTGTGTGTGTGTGTGTGTGTGTGTGTGTGTGTGTGTGTGTGTGTAAGGGGAAAGCATTCGTATTTGTATATTCACAAAATTGGTATTTTCTCTCCTTTATTTCTAATTATGTTTTTTAAAATCTATATTCGGACATGTAATATGAACTAAATTGAATTATGATTATATAATTAATTATAATTAAGATCTCTTAGAGATTTTATTACATTTATTTGCAGTTTATAATTTAATTACCTTAATTAAATGCTTAATTAGTAATCAGGTGGAAAATGGAGACTTTTTTTAAAGAAGTGATAGATATATTAACACTAATGTGTGATTATTGAATTATCTGTTCATCTAATGTATATAATGCATCCGATGTAATAACATTTTAGAAAATATTACACCGGATGCATTAAATCTTCCTTTAATAAAGACACGGTATGTAAACCATTACATTTGAACAATGTTCGTCTCTAAACAAAGAGAAATTAGGTCTATAATTGTTGTATCTTACATTATATTCTGGTGATATGAATTCAGATGTATTTATTATTATGTATCAAAACCTACACAATGAACATAATAAACGATTCAAAGCACTGACATTTTTTGCTTTGCAAAGCACCATGCTTTCCTCTCTACAAAAATGTCAGTGATTTCTTTCCTCATGTGAGTCTTATTCCGGTTACTGGCCCTTTGTGTATTTTACCCAGTTCATAATCATTTTATCCGGCAGTAAAAAATAATTAACAAGTCATGCTCTTTTGTCATTTGCCATTATGAGTCTTCCATCCAGCAATGAAAGGCTTTTCCATAAGCACACTGACATAACAGTGTCAAAATCTATTTTAAAGTGCAGTAATTCAGTGGTTTACAAGACTCCATAAAATCCCAACATGCCCCAGTAATGAGAAGCATGAGTACCTCCCGGCCCCTGTGAAGGAGACGACCAACTGCAGGATATAGAGACAGGGTGAATAAGGGTTTTTACACTAAAACTCTTTGCTGAAATACATTATCAATACAAGTTTAAAGTATATAACTTTATATATATACATTTATAGTTTAAAGTATATATATATATATATATATATATATATATATATATATATATATATATATATATATATATATATATATATATATATGTGTGTGTGTGTGTGTGTGTGTGTGTGTGTGTGTGTGTTTTAAACTATAAAATGTATATATAAAGTTATATACTTTAAATGTTAAATATATATACTTTAAATTTTAAAATGTATTTCAGCAAAGAGCTTTATATATATCTATATATATATATTGCAACTTATATATACACATATATGTGTATATATGTGTATTATATGTATATATGTGTACGTATATATATATATAGATATATATTTAAAGCTCTATATTTATATATATATATACATTTTATATATGTGAATATATGTATGTATGTGTATATATATATATATATATATATATATATATATATATATATATATATATATATATATATATAAAATGTACGAGAGAGTGCAGGGAAGCCTCTTTCTGCTTTCTTCATTGAGTGATAACCATAAGGGTTGATGCCACGGGTCAGACAGTGCTCATAACTCTTCCCTTTCACGTTCAACTCACGCTAGGCTGTACAATCATAAAGTGAGAAATGTCACATTTTTCACAAAACTTTCTTTTTCACAAACAAACCATTTTCAGAGTTCACACATTGTGCAATATATGCCTGAACACTCCAGTCTATAAAGTACAAGGGAAAGAAATGTCACAGTGAGCCTTGCAGTAGCAGTGCTGTGTCCTCATCAAATTCGCGCTTGATGGAGATCTCATAACTCCACATGTGTTCTGTGTAGACATTAAATATAACCCTGCTTTTTTGTATTAGACACAGGCTGTGTACATAAAATCAGGAAAACAGTGAGCCAAGGTCTGAATAGCACAGCAATAGATATTCACTCCCAGAGGTGTGGTTTATTAATCTGTTCATGTTTTATGACCTTTATGACAAATATTTTATGGCGAATGTCTGTTCCATATCAGAATAATCTGGCGTTGACTGCTTGGTTTATCAGCAAAGTTTGGAGAATGACAAATGCTTTGACATCTTGTTTTGTTCATTGTGCATGTGCTAAATGCTTCACTAAATCAGATCCTGAGTGTTAAAGTATGCAGGCAGCTTCATGCTGCGTCCCCTGTCCCAAGAGTAGCTCCAGATGTGTACACTAGTGATTAGTATGTGTGAGAGAATTAAGGAAGCTGTGACTGTTTATAAAACAGCAATAGTTACTGTATGTAGCCGATATAATATGGACTCAGAGACAGGTTCCTAGTACTTGCTGTGAAATAGCAGTAGATTAGGTAACTTGTATAGGCATGTGCATGGCAGTAAAGTCAGTGATTTATTATAACAAAAGGCTGAAATCCATCAGAAAGAACTTTGAGGAAACATTTTTCAAAATGAACATCTACAGTTATTATAGTTTTTACGATTTCTTACATGCTCAAATTAAAAATAACACACAGTTAGTGAAACCTGAGACTCAAGGAGCAAAACCTCAGCTCAGGTCTGCACATTCTCAGCCTCACACTTTTTTGCAAAACACTACACACAGTGTTTTGCAAAATACTAAACACACTTCTCTACATTAGACACAGATATCTAACATGATGTCACTTCTTTGGCACTGCTTTCCAATATACCACACCTATTAACCAACTGATCAAACACGGTCGTAAGGTGTACAGACACTTAGCCGCTTAATTGTAAACTCAACAATCAGGTGTAAGCACTATAAAAAGGCAACAGCTGAACTTACTTGTCTTCAACAAAAATAGAAGGCAACATTGCAGAACTTGAAGTAAAAGAAAGAGGAAGAGGGAGAGTGAGGATGAGAGGGGGATCCCACGGAGGAAGAGGGACAGGGAGAAGAAGAGGGAGAGGAAGTAGTAGACCCGGAAGAGGATGTGGATAAAGAAGATGAGAACCAAATGTATCAGATGAGATTCGAGCAACATTGGCTGACCATGTTGTAAACCATGGGTTGACATTGAGAGAGGCTGGACAGAGAGTTCAGCCCAACCTCAGCAGATATACTGTTGCAACAGTAATTCGGACAGTTTGACAAGAGCAGAAGTAAAAAACAACTTTTCTCTACTGTCTACTGTAAAATCAGTACAAAGTACTGTTTATACAAAAAATACAATTTATTTTGAAATTGATGCATGCAACATGTTCCAAAAAAGTTGGGATGTGAAACAGGTGAGGTAATTGTCTAATCATAGTATATAAGGAGCCTCCAAAAAGGACTAGTCCTTCAAGAGCAAGGATTGGTTGAGGTTCACCAATCTGCCAACAGATGCGTCAGCGAATAATCCAGCACTTTGAGAATAACATTCCCCAAAGACAAATCAATAGGATTTTGGGCATTTCACCTTCTACAGTGCACAAAATTAAAAGATTCAAGGAATCTGGTCAAATCTTAGTGCGTAAAGGGCAAGGCCGAAAACCACTTCTGAATGCGCTTGATCTCCGATCCCTCAGACGTCACTGTCTTAAAAACCGTCATGAGTCTGCAATGGATGTCCTGACATGAGCTCGGGAATACTTTGGCAAACCTTTCTCAGTCAACACCATTCGCCGCTGCATCCACAGATGCAAGTTAAGGCTCTACTATGCAAAGCAGCAACCACACATCAACACTGTCCAGAAGCGGCACCGACTTCTCTGGGCTTGGTCTCATCTGAGATGGACAGTAGCACAGTCTAATCGTGTTTTGTGGTCCGACGAGTCAAAATTTTAAATAGTTTTTGGATAAAACAGCCGTCGTGTTCTCCGGGCCAAAGAGGAAAAGGACCGTCCAAGCTGTTATCACCCTCATGTCCAAAAGCTAACGTCTGTCATGGTATGGGGGTGTGTCAGTGCTCATGGCATGGGTAACTTGCACATCTGTGAGGGCACCATTAATGCAGAAAGATATACACATGTACACATTTTGGAGCAACATATGCTGCCACCCAAAGCATGACAACGCCAAACCACATTCTGCCCTGATTACAAGCGCATGGTTGCGTAAGCAGATAATGCGGGTGCTAGCATGGCCTACCTGCAGTCCTGACCTGTCTCCGATTGAGAATGTGTGGCGCATTATGAAGCGCAACGAAGGCCCCATACAGTTGTGCAGCTGAAAAATGCATAATGGATGAATGGGGGAAAATTCCGCTTGCTAAACTTAACCAACTGGTGTCTTCAGCACCCAAACGCTTAATAAGCATTATTAAAAGAAAAGGTGATGTTACACAGTGGTAAACAGTCGACTGTCCCAACTTTTTTGGAGTGTGTTGCGGTCATCAGATTTGAAATGAGTGAATATTTCCAAAAAGAAATTAAATTCACAAAGTAAAACATCATGTGTTAATAATGTGTTTTCAATATAGTACAGGCGGAATTGAATTATCAGTATTCCATACTGTTCCAACTTTTTTGGAATTGTGGTTGTAGTCTCTGATCGATGTGACTAACTTTGTTCAGAATCTGAGGTAGTAGTCTTTTAATGGTGGATGTACATACTTTGGTGTCTGATGCCTACTACTACTTCACCAGTTCCTTTCTTGTTGTCTTGGGGTTCAATTGACCTTTACAGACCAAAATTTGTTCATTCCTAGGATTTAATATACATCTCCTTCCTGAATATCTGTGTGGTTTCAAGATTTTTATATTTGCATACAGTTGTGTGTACAGATATTCATGGTACCTTCAATTGTTTGGAAATTGCTCCTAAGGAGAACTGGACTTGTGGAGGTCCATAATGTTTTTCTGAGGTCTTGGCTCAGTTGAAGGAGCAAAAATAAACAAAATATTTGGCACATATTGTGAAATGTCTCTCGCTTGATATTAATTTTTTGTTTATAAAACTGTTGTATAAAAGCATTTTACACACAACTGTGCCGTTGTACTGAATATCAGCACGGCTGCGATTACCTGTGGACTCGTGCCTACTGCTGAATCATAGCCGTGCTGATATACACTACAACAGCAACTTGTGTGGTATTGCTTAATTATTGCATGTGATATAGAGTATCATCCTTTACCTGTTTACTGGCTATAAATTATTCACTTAATAATTTACATATAAAAGGAGAAATTACACTAATATCCACTGTTTCCACATCCCCGTGGGTTTTAATGGGATGCGCATGACATTATTTGAACTAAAATCAATTAAGTCATCTTATTAATCTTCTTTAAAATATGGATAATGATATTTATTAATAAATCACCTCTTGATGATATTTTTGTGTTTCTTGTGTAAGATATGGCCAAGCGAGTGTCATAAATACTAGGAAAGAACCCCACAGAGTGACATTATTTTGGCTTTTTAAAATGCATTTATTTATTTTACTGAACTATCAGTGTGTGGATGCAAAACTTGTGCCCCTCCTGGGGTTGTAAGGGCAGGAGGGACGGCTCCGACTAATCACAGTAATTTTCCATCCACTGTTACAGTGACGACACAACAAAGGGCCATGACATTAAAATAAATAAATAATTGATTAAATAAGTGACTACACAAGAGTTTCTTTTGTTCTGTCAATCCACCGTCACTCAGAAATCATATGAGTGGCCAGATGGAAAAAAGGCAAAATTAAAAGCATAGATGGCGAGATGCTTTTTACTCACCAGTCTTTGATTACTTTTAATTGGAGTGCAATTTTCTACCAGAAGAGCAGGACTATATGCAGTATAGGAGATGACAGGTCTGGCTGTCTGCAAGAAAATGCATCAAATGGAGAGATAGACGATCAGTGTGACTGAGATGGCCTAATAAGATGCAACTATTCGAAGGAAACATTAATGCTCAGGCTCTCTCCATGCTGTCTATATAACCCAGTAACTTGTTAGTTCCCAATGTATGTCACATTTTTTTTTTAAATGTTCACAACAAACACGTGTTTCCATGTTTTCCTCTAATGTGGAAGCACAACCTTTCGAGCACTCAGGGTCATGAAACACTAAATAAAGGAGAGTTATTACAAATGTTTGGGTTTAGATATTCATATACAATTAGTTTGTGAAATGATCATTTGTTTTCCCCTTGGCTTCAGATGCAGCAAATGTATGCTATTAAAAGCTATAACAATTTTATGGGTGCATTTGTGGGCCTGCTTCACTAATTTATTGGGTACACACATTTGTAACTTGTGCAAAACCAGTTATTGAGCAAGTTTATGATTGAGTAGTGGTGGTCAGTGATGGTGTTGTTAAAAAAAAGTCTATTTTTGCCATATGTAATCACTACTCTAAAGTAAATGTACATTCGAAACTGAAATTGAAGCTAAACATGAAAACAAAGACTTTCCATATTTCATGCTTAATCTAAATCAAAACCATGTCAACTGAACAATATTAATGCCTAAGAAATATGCACCTAGCTTATTAATAGGCACCTAGCTTATTATTATTTTTTTATAGATTATTTTGCTCCTGTTTTGATGAAACAATGAATGGCTTGCAGGAGAATTTATAAAATATATTATATTCACTAAAATCACTAAAACATACTGGAAAACATAGTGGTTGTTACAAAGCATCCCTTTCCTTTAGCTGGATCTCATTATAAATGACTTGGATGGGGTAGGGATCTGGAATTAGAAGTGGCTTAATGATTGTAAACAAGGTTAAACCTTCTTAATGTGCATATGCTGCCTTTCCATTTGCATGTCCTGTGCTTAGAGAGTAGTTCATCTGCTCGAAGTATTCCTCATCATTAAAGAAAACAGAATAATTTACTTTGCATGATTTGCTGATTAACAATTCTTCAACGTTAACAGGAAACGCTGTTGAGACAGGGCTATAGTTGCATGCTTGCAGGGTAGTAACTAGTTAGATGTTCATGCACGTCAGCTATCCCTTAATATACAGTTTTGGTACTCTACTATTTTCTCTACTCGTAGAAGAGTCATTCATTTGTTTGAGAAAGGGTTGTGTTTTTGCACTAATCAAAACAATAGAGGACAGGTCTTCACAAAAGCATTTGTGACATAAGCAACCTTCAAACAGTATTGATCTGCTGCTCCCTCACCTTGTGTAAGTAAATGTGTGTGTGTGTGTGTGTGTGTGTGTGCGCGCTGGGGGTGCAGGGAGATGGGACGGGGTTCTGCAAAAACACGGTGGCTTGAAGTTATTAATTTAAATTGTTCTTTCTCTTCCCTTGCTGACACGTCAGGGTGCTTGTACATGGCGGGGGGCCCAAATTACAAACCTCACATATCTTCTCTTCCCACCATTTGATTTCCACTTTCTTTCTCCAACTGTGGGCTCTTTGCTTTTAATAAGCATCAGTCCATTTACGTGGGATCTTGCTGAAAGAAAAGGGGCAAATGGGGAAGGCATGAATAGGAATTTGAAACAAGAATGCGAAATGAAACAATGAATTAAAAGGAAAACTGAGCCCAGAATAAATCTATATATGTTTTTCTTTTAATTTAGCCATTACAAAAATGTTCTGTGAATGTAGCAGGAACATTAGCCCCCTTCTGAGCTATTATGCTGGCTGTCTGGTGGTTGCAATTTCACACTTCACTGACTCCGACAGCCAGTCTACTTGAATCTGCCTGCCCTAGATTTCACCTTATTTAGGTAATGTAACAAAATCACTTTTAGGAAACAAGCTAAATTAAATAACATCCTCCACACATATGCTATTTAATTTTTTTAAGGGGATGTCTTCAGATGTATAATATTCATAATCATAGGCTATAGCTGTTTCTACCTGCTAATTCGTGACTACATACCCTGGAGATCAAACCTTAGTTTGCAAATTTGTAGCCCATATTGGGCAATTATGAAAGCAGAACGTGCTGCTTGCGGTTAACATCATGTTAATCTAACATACTTGCTTTCTTTTCCCTGCAGTTCTGATGATTTTGGTTGCTAGTTGTGAAAGGGCCTTGCACATAATCTTTGTCCTGATCTCATAATATCACTTTAACTTGTAGAGCAGTTTGTTGAGCATTTGTTCCTTTAACCTATTTCTAATGCTTAAATAACAGGCTATTAAATCTCAGGCAGATTGCCAAGGTGATTAATTAATTTATGAGGTTAATATTTTCTGACGGGAATTAAAACAAATGTGGGCGATGGTTTCATGTTGTTGAATTTGCAGTTAAAGTACATTTGGTGTGTGAGTGTGTGTGATTGTGTGTGTGTGTGTGTGTGTGTGTGTGTGTGCTTTCTCGCTAAAGAAACCTCATTGCAGCATATCATTATCTCTCATAGATGAATGCAAACAGAGGGTGAGAGACTATAGAGTGTGATTCAGATCTCCTTCAGTTCCATTTTGGAGGGTTTCTTCAAAGACATGATTGTATGTTTTTGTGAGCGCTGTAGGGCTGCATTAGGGATAATATAGTATCTGATACTACTACTACTACTACTACTACTACTAATAATAATAATATTACTACTACTACTACCAATACTACTACTACTGCTTCTACTACTACTACTACTGCTTCTACTACTACTACTAATAATAATAATATTGCTACTACTACTACTACTACTACTTCTACTGCTTCTACTACTACTACTACTACTACGACTACTACTAATAATATTACTACTACTACTACTACTACTGCTTCTTCTACTACTGCTACTACTACTACTACTGCTTCTTCTACTACTGCTACAACTACTACTACTACTACTAATAATAATATTACTACTACTACTACTACTACTACTTCTACTGCTTCTACTACTACTACTACTACTACTACTACTACTTCTACTACCACCACTAGTACTACTACTAAGATAAGCACTAAGCACTTAAGTGAACATTAATTAAAGAAAAAAAAAACCCATCAATTGTTACTGTTTTATTGCTTTACTCATTGTGTTAACATCTCTCTAACACGCTTTTAGCTTGACCATATTTTTTGACCCTGACCTGCATGAGGATATGGTTTTGATGTAATACAGAAATAATTTTTTTTTTATAGAATTTGTTTTCATATTATTCCTGAAACATTACAACTGCCTATTAGTACAAAACAGAACTTCATATATATGTAAGAGACGTGCCTGCATTGAGCACAGAATGGTTGTCAAGACAAAAACAATATCAAGAAATACATTCCGTAAATAGCCTCAAACCCATCTTTTCTTAGTTGCAAGCTGAGAAAAAACAAAGTGTATGACCTTTTATATTTTTTTTCCTGGAATGTCCATAGAAAGGAAGATATGAAACAGAGGAAAAGCAATTACTGTGGAGATTGGCCCTGCAACACTGAAAGGCTATCAGCATGTGGGTTGGGACTGACTCAGAAACACCTATGGACCTTGTATTATCCTGGCATGAGGTCGCTTTGGCAATAGTCTGAAAATTTCCACTAGGCATCTGGCTTACACTCCCCTGTGATGGTCAGTCTACCTGTGCCTTCTTCCATCTCATCTCCTCCCATGCTATATTCTTCTACTTTTGAGGGCCTATTGAGCTTTTGTCAAATCAAACAAAAGAGTAAATGTGAATAGGCAGGGAATAAGGACTATACTTAATTAAAGTTCATGAACTGCAGCATGAACCTTCACACTTAAATAAGGAGATGGTGAATGCCAGATAACAGTGATTTATACAGAGCTTGCAAGCTGACCAATGTATTTGAATATGTAGTACGTATATTTGAATTAACTATACTTATTTATTTTGTATTTAATAAATTTACATTGTTGCAAACATTTTTTTCTTTGTTTTAAATTTGCTAGGGGTAAGATTTGCCTTAAAAACACATAATTCAAAATTACAGGCTGTGGTTTTGAAATTTTGTAAAAATCAGAACCCTAAGTGCTAATCTCAAAAATTCAAATCTCAAAAATACAGATTTCATGTAAATGAAAAAGGTGAAGCATCCAGGATTCCCAGGGAACAGCAGACACTTTCAGAGTGGTCAAACACAAAACAGAACAAAAACATTCTACACAAATAGCGGGTTTTCAACAGTGGTGTTAGACACTCCATTCTTAGTACATGACCGGGTGTCACTATATAGAGCACTATATATAGGGTGTAGCAGGTATATAGGCAACATTCTAGCTAGTTAAACTACTAGACTAACATTAGCTTGATAGCCATTGTTAGCAGCCAAAGTTAGCTGCTTAATAGGAGTTTAGCTAATTCAGTAGGACATTAACTTTAAATGCACTTACCTCATTATGGTTCATAACTTCAATTTTGACTCGACTGAACTCCATGTCTGATCACTTCACTTCATAGATGTGTGTGACAGAGAGCTGTGATTGGCTCCTTTTCCTTGGAATCTAGGATGCTTCACCTTTAGTCTAAATTACATAAAATCTGATCTTTTGGGTCAAAATTACATAAAATCTGAATTTTGGGGATTTGCATTTACTGTTTTTAAAGGCAAATCTCACCTCTTGGTTCAAACAAACATTGGAAAAACATTGGCAAAAGTTCGAATTTATTAAATACACTAAATATTACATTAAAAAATGGATATTTATTTAATGTGACATATATAATTCAAATATATTCTAAATATTTATTTAGATTTATATTCAAATATGAAATATTTATATTTTGCTTTCAAGCTCCATAGATTTAAAATAAGTAACAATACAAATGTATACTAATTATGTTTATAGTAATTACGTTTAAAGAGTAACTATGGATATTGTAACCTTTTCCTCATGTCACTTGGCTTTGCATACAGTATGTACAATATGTATAGTCCACTGTAA
Source organism: Ictalurus furcatus (assembly GCF_023375685.1). Classification (NCBI taxonomy): domain Eukaryota; kingdom Metazoa; phylum Chordata; class Actinopteri; order Siluriformes; family Ictaluridae; genus Ictalurus; species Ictalurus furcatus. The sequence goes on from NC_071262.1 coordinate 12,250,909, forward strand.
GCCTGGTGAGTAACTTGTAACTCACTGGCGAAAGCATATTTAGCCAGGACTGGAGTAACGCTGATGCTTTCCTGACAGGCCGTTTGTACACACGACTCCCCTACAAGCAACTCTCTGCTTTTTTTTCTTTTCTTTTTTTTGCCAAAGCCTTTCCAGGCTTTAGGTTGTTGCACATGTTGTAACTACAATCACAGAATGTGTTAGGGTAAGATATGTTTAGCAGATTCTGTTGTCTATAAATATAGTTCTCAATAAATACTGTATAAATATTTAAATCCTCTATCTACATGTAGCTGTGTGAAATCTGTGATGCACTCTGTGCCTAGGGCCTTATTTATGCTTTGTCAGAAGTACTTCTTTTGAACACCCTAAAACAAACTCCAGTAATAGTAAGTTTTTAGCTATTTGAAGGTTGTCCATTAAATAAAAGGCCTAAGTAGTAAACAGGAAGTATTAAAAGGTGAAACTGTGCATTTATTGTAATGTTCAACCAAACTGGTGGCAGCCTTTCACGAAGATATCAGTGATGCATCATTTGTGGAAGATGATGTAGGATTGTGCTGTATAGGTAGGTTTGGGCAAATAACTTTAAAATCAAAGTTAATTTAAAAATTACAAATACAGCTTGGCTACATTGAAGCTTACCCCTAGAGAAATTTCACTAGCTTCACTAGAAGCTACATGGCAGAAGAAGCTACACTGACATGATATCCATAACTGTGGTCACATCTTCTGTTAAGTACAAATAATAATTAAAAGAATGCCCCAAAACCACAAATTTATCATGCCTTTATTATAATACACTTAACAAAAGAGAAACACTGACTCCACAGGAAACTGCTCCACTGTGTTGAGATAATGCCCTCCAGCCAATAAATGCATAGGTTATTGGATTAAAAATATATATTATGCACATAATAATAATAATAATAATAATAATAATAATAATAATAAACAACAATTTATCAACACTACTAAGTTACTTAGTTAACAATGGTTAAATTCCTAACTAAGCTACTTGAATTTAAAACTACTCTAACCTCTTGATAATCTTGAACTAATAGCACTTTTCTGACCCCTGCAAGCCTATTTCAAAGAAATTATTAACCAGCCTTAAACAAAGTTTTGTTTATTTTCTGTTTTGGTCATCTTGATATGAACAGAATTGTGATATTCCCATTGCAAGATTAGATTTAATAAGACCTTCTAATTCTATTTTTCAAGGATTAGGCTACAATAACATGTTAAATTCATGTTCAGAAGATATGCTGCATAACTGCAAAGAGGAAATGTTATCCTATCCTTGTGAGCTCAGGTCTCCATGTAGCCCATGTAGCAGGTAGGTGTAGCCTGAACAGATGGTCGTCAATGTTATTTTAGGCACAAGACAAATGGTTGCATGTTTTTGTGCAGTAAACACTTTTTTATAGGCTACATTGTTGTTATGGTTCTATTTGTAGGCTAGTCTTCATTGCTGATTAGTTTAGATGTATTCTGTGCTATAGCTTATATTTCTGAGTTTTCATATCTACTCAAGTGATTGACCTATACTAGGTTAAACAGCCGAACAGAGCTCCAAATCTACTCACCTCAAATAAAATTAGGCTTTCACAGCTGAATAATCTCAATATGTTCCTGGGTTTTTTTGAAAAACATCAAATCATTTGTATATACAGCCATTGATTTCATGGAAAGGCTAAGAGAAGCATCATTTCAGTGGTATATCCTCTAAAATTGCCATATGTGCTGTGAAAGTGAGGTTTCACAACCATTTTGTGTTGATTTTGATGTATGTTTAGGATTTTAAATTTGGCGCATTTTAAGTTTTCTGGCAGAGGCAGTCAGGTTTTCATTTAATATCTGTTGATATTTGATAGAGTCCATGATGCCATGCATCCTAACAAAATGTCCAGGTCCTCTGGCAGAAAAACAGCCCCAAAACATTAAAGAGCCACCACCATATTTAACCGTGGGCATGAGGTACTTTTCCATATGGTTACCTCTCTGTGTGCGCCAAAACCACCTCTATTTGCCAGAAAGCTCTATTTTGGTTTCATCTGACCATTGCACCCAATCCCATTTGAAGTTACAGTAGTGTCTGGCAAACTGAAACACTGAGATTGTTTTTGGATGAGAGTAGAGTTTTTTTTCTTGAAACCCTTCCAAACAACTTGTGGTGATGTAGGTGACTTCGGATTGTGGTTTTGGAGACTTTCTGACCCCAAGACACAAATAACTTCTGCAATTCTCCAGCTGTGATCCTTTGAGAGTTTTTTGGCCACTCGAACCATCCTCTTCACAGTGCGTTGAGACAAAATAGACACACCTCCAATTCCAGGTTTATTCATAACATTTCCATTTGACTGGAACTTCTTAATTATTGCCCTGATGGTGGAAATGGGCATTATCAATGCTTGTGGTATTCTCTTATAGCCTCTTTCCATTTTGTGAAGCTCAACAACCTTTTGCTGCACATCACAGCTATATTCCTTGGCCTTACCCATTGTTATGAATGACAAAGGGAATTTGGCCTATGTGTCACCACATATTTATACCCCTGTGAAACAGAAAATCATGGGTGAACAATTTACTATTCCTAGTCACCCAGGTGTACTAAATTTTTTTTAAGTATCAGTTGAGTATACGTCAAATATATTTTTCTCATATTAATTTATATATATATATATATATATATATATATATATATATATATATATATATAGTACTGTGCGAAAGTTTTAGGCACCCTAGCGTTTTAGTACAAACGTTGTTATAGATTTTTTTATTTTTATTTTATGACTTCTACATTATCAAGTCAGTACAAAAAACATTTTAGATTCCCAAACATTAGTTACACATGTTACAGAAAAATATTTGGATGTCATTAAAAAAAGCAACATATTATGTAAGAGACCAATTTTGAGAAAAAAAACCCCCAAAACATACACAATGAAGGCTGCTGGGTTTTGCTGCAAAACAAGAAGCAAGTACAACAGTCAAAGTCTCCAGAAGAACTGTGGTTGGTTCTGCAAGATGCTCAATAATACTTACGGCTCATTTCCTTATAAGATTGCACTAATTGTACCGGAGACTACCATGTTTATTTTTATTTTTTTATTTACTATTTTTATTTTTTTGTCACACCAATTATTGACTTTGTTTCATTTACTACTGTTTACTGTTTACTGTTTCATTTACTACTATTTATTAATGCTCTTTACGGTAAACATTTTACAGAAACATTTAATTTCATTATTTTAAAGTCAACTTTGCTCTCTACAGCATTTGTTTGCATGTGCCTAAAACTTTTGCAGAGAGAGAGAGAGAGAGAGAGAGAGAGAGAGAGAGAGAGAGAGTTATGAATATGGATACAAAATTAATACACTCCTCCCCCCCTTTCGTTCGGCCTAGAGATGAATATGTCAAAACAGTCACGCCATTGCACACAAGTGCTTTATTGTAAAAACACTATGTTCACCCAGGAGACCCATTAACATCCACACCCGGTGAACAGATTTGTCAAGAAAGAAAGAAAACCTACAGATGTTTAAACGTGAACGCTGACTGCCATTGGACTTGGCGTTGTTAACCTTTTCTTTTCTAGACAACGAAGCAGTTGTTGAGTTATCACAATAAAATTAGGGTAAAGAGTCTGTAGTATCTTTATATCGAAAAGTAACTCGGAAAAGAAACAACCATCAAAGTTAAACAACAACATATAGACGAAAGCATAGCCACCAATCGACGCATTCGGTAGCCGAGCAAATCATTTCAGTTGAAGTCGGCTGCTAAACTATGTTTTCTACATATACTACGTGAATGTCTGTTTTAACTACAGTGGACATATTTAGAAAGTAAACCTGCGTAAATTTAAAAAAAAGAAAAAAAAAAGAACCCATTCAAGACATCTTTAGAAAGTTAACGTTTTTTCTGTAAATAGATTCATTGGTACACTTTCTGGTTTGCAGGGTTCTACCTCTAAGGGCGTCCTTACAGGAATAGCAGAGGACCTTTAAGAGCACTAGATTTAACTTATATTCTAAAAGTTGTTTACATTATAAAATGTGTGTGTGTGTGTGTGTGTGTGTGTGTGTGTGTGTGTGTGTAGCTTTTTATGGTTTTTGTCAGTCTCTCTCTCTCTCTCTCTCTCTCTCTCTCTCTCTCTCTCTCTATATATATATATATATATATATATATATATATTGTTATTAGCCTGCTTATATCAAATAATGCCAATGAAAATGTAAATAATCTTCCGTTTGCCAGTCACTGGTGCGACCTAGACTAAATAAGTATTGTATTTCGTATTTACCATTCAAATGGGCTTGCATCACCTACGAATTTCAATGATGACGTTAGCCTATTCAACACTTTTCTTGTAGGTGAATAGGCATCAATAATAAATAAAGCGAAATAAAGCAGGTTAAGCCTTTCAACTCTCATGACCCATCGGAGGGTTCAGACTATATTTCCATTCCCTCGTAACAATATACCTTTCTAATTAAATTTGCTGTGCTTACCGAATAATTAGTAATAATATGAGTAAAATAAAAAAATAATATAATAATAACTGAATAAGAAGTTGTGACATTAAGGGCTTAACCGATTCAAAGCTGTAGCCTATTCATTGTTTGAAAGTCTAAATAGGTCAGTCGAGGTTAATAGTCCGAAATAAATGTAAATATATTTTATTGCACATATTCACCTGGATGAGAGCTAAACTTGGCAGTTCAGGCAAAAATCGTATGTTATGAACTCTATATCTGTAAATGATAATGTCATAAACATATGGATCAACCTATATATAAACAAATGCTATTCAGTTTAAGCCCCAATATTTTGTCATACGATTCTTCAGCATTGGGACATTTTGGCTACCTTGTTTGTTTGTTTTTTCCTCTAAATAATAGGTTAGTAAAATGGCTTTTAGATTATGTTCGGTTGCTTTGGATAAATGAAAGGAACTGAACTCAGACACTCCAGTTACAGTGGAGCGGACTCAGTGTGCCCCTGCCTGTATGAAACTCCCTCGTCTCAGAATCACATGACATCACTGTACTGTATAATATAAGGGAGTGCGCGCGCGCGCGTGTTTCACATGGGGTTAAGGAGAGTTGGAGCACTGGAGGAAACTGGGTTAGTATATCACATGAAATGCGTATATAAATGAATAGCAGAGCATGTTCAACCGGGTCATTTAAGATAACTTGTACTAACTAAACTCGCAAAATGAGTTTCGTGACAAACGTGCTTGTGTCGGTTTATCCTCTTACACTACGCTTCCTTAGGCAGCAACTCTGCAAGATTGAGTACGGTTTTAGGGAAGCAGGAAGCTATTGCTGGTAAGCTATTTTCGGGAGAGAAAAAAATTATATATATATATATATATATATATATATATATATATATATATATATATATATATATATATATGCCTACTTTGAAAAATGGTAGTAAAACTTTTTTTCATAAGGATCTGGAATAATCTATAAGAAATTATTTTGATCATGAAATCATGCAACCCAGTTTTAAAACTGATTATTATGTAATTACGATTAATTGACTATTTAGTGTAGGTCTACTATAGCTACAGTTCTCTAAAATGCACTGCTCTACAGGACCTCTGTCTAGTAACTGCTTCACTATAGGCTACTACAAAATTCCTACCACGTGATTACCAAAGCGTTTTAATCCTTTCGGGAAGCCACAGAAAGCGGGGTTTCACGGTTTTCTTTTTGTTGCATGAGGCGAAATCAAGGCCCTTTCATGTTGCCGTCGACTTATTTTTGTTCATATATCGTACAGTTTTCACAACCAGATGCATAGCCTACACAAGAGTCTGGCTGCTAATATCAGTGTCTGTTGATCAAGTTCAGCAGCACTTAATACTCGGTGGCGTCAGCGGCGCCATGTTATGACGTCATTGTGCCTGTACAAAAATCTCCGTTTTTTAAAAATCGGGTAAAAATTAAACTGGGAAGGAATTTTTTTTTAAAAATGTCCGCTTGAAAGAGAGAGAGAGAGAGAGAACACGTAATTGTACTGAATATTAAATACGATTAATACTGGGACATGAGCGTGGTTTGCATAAAATAAGTTGTTACAATAATAGCCTACACAGAAGGAATTACTTGATACCTCTACTTTTACTATTACCTGTTTTCATGTTACATGTGTATGGCAAAAAAGCATGCTTTGGCACAATTAATTACATCCTAATGTTTTGCAGATTATTAGGCTATTCAATTAAGTTATGTCATGTTTAGAGATGAAATAGCTTGATTCAGCGTGTTTGAAGTGGTCATTAATTCAGCATGCTATTGGAGGCTAAATAAACTGCCACCAATGTGAGTTTGTTATTATTCCACTTTGGTCTCGTGCATCTCTGCTGAAAACACTGCTCATAGGCCACAGTGCCAGAACGTTACAGCTCTAAATGAAACTTGTTAAATGTTTCCCAAATAACCTATATAAAGGTCTAGGTATGATCTCTACACTTCTCTGTTAGCGTTCTGTTAAAGGAAAACTAAAAACGGCACGCTGTGTAGACAGACTAACAAAACTTGTTCCACCCCTTTAAGAAGCGAGCTGCTAAGATGGCGTCTTACTCACTGCCAAGTTCAAGTCTACTGCACACTCAGACGAAACACGGAGAGGGAAGGCTTGTAGAGTAAGATGTAAGATCTGTTACGATCTGATAAAACAAAAATCATATAAGAAGAGATGAATGCAGTCATTTGTCACATTTTTGTAAGGGTTTTAATCTTATTCAAAACTTCACATTTTTCCCATCATTTATAGTTTGTCAGACAAACAAACCCACAAGAAATAGGACTGCTCGAAAATAACACGTTTCTCATGGTTTGCTAAATGACTAATCGGCTCTTTGAAATCGCATTGCTTGCCCCGATTGTGGTGCAGTGTCACAGTTTATTTAGTGATACATTTGCTCTTCAGGAATAATGTCTTCAGGTGTCACAACGTCACATTCAAGATTTGCTGAGTTTACGGCTGATACAGAGAGGGTAGCTGAAATAAAGGTTGCCTTTTTTTTTTTTTAATTAACGTATAGAAAATAGTTTATAAAACATATTACATTATTTAAATAAAAGTATTCAATACATCACTGTACTTTGCGAGGTCCTGTATTTAATACAGTTTGTTTTCAAAAGTACTGCTGGTGGTCTGAAGTCGAAAGCACAATAAATCAGTGAATGCATAATATTTAATTCCTATAAACACACACAATGCAATGCTGTAATTCTTGGCGCCACTAAACAAAACAAATTTCCCTTTAAACACTTTTTTTTTTTTACTTCTTAAGACTAAAATGTTGTTCCACACATAATTCAACTGGAAATGTCAATCACGTAAAACGAGCAAATGTGTACTGCTCCATATGTAACACGACAGTACTCATGACGAACACTTTTATATTCACATAAGAACTAGCCTAAATTTAATGCAATGCCAACTGAAGACATGAAAAAAAAATTTTTATTTGCGATTACTCTGCTGTGACAGTTCTTGCTGGAAACATAAAAAATACAGCATCCATCCAGTATGTAACCATCAAAAGTGGAATACTATATTGACTCAAATAGCTGGGCTTTGCCCTGGGAATCTAGTGTTTGAACACTTGAGTTAAAAAAAAAAGTTAATGGATGAAAGCTAAATGCTGTTGCATAACACAGCTGAGAATCTTATCGAAATGTGAGGAGCCAGTGAATATCTGGCAAATGGGCCTCTCCAATTTGTTCCTAGTAGCTCCTTATGGTAATGTGGTATACTCCCTACTAAGAGTTTAAAAAATAAACTAAAAAGTAATTATCGCTTTATATCTATTTATCAGTCACTTAAGAATTTTTTTTGCCTGTTTGCTCGCTCTATCAGTACCCTTAAGAGCTCAAAGTACTTGGAATAGTCTATACAATACTATAAACTTTAGAAAAAAAAAAAGTTAATTCATTATATTCATAGTTGATATTTTTGATCCAGATAAGACACGTTTATTGGTTAAAAAAAAAAAAAGAAAGAAAGAAAGAAAAAAGTTACAATCGCGTGAAGGAAGCTTTTAGAGTTTATGACCTTGTTTCAATGTTAGGCTGGTCAATGTCTGACTCAACACTGTACAATCTTGTTAGAAAACATTTCCATAAATATCATTTAAGATTCGGCTCTTTGCCGATAATTAAATTACAAATCGATAAATATGGCATCATGGATATATATTTACATTGTTATTAACAAAAGGCAATATCATAGTCAAAGGTAACAATCGTACTACTACATTTCTCCATTTCAAAACAGACGTGGACAACAGATTCGACTCCATCAAACAAGGAAATACATTCACGATTAGGCTATATACTTATTTTCTTTTTCTTGTTGCTGCTCTTGTTCAAGTTCAAGACAAAGACTTTGGCACATTTCGTAAGACTGTCTGAAGTTTTAACAATCAAAGGGCGACACGGACGTCGCGCGATATAAAAACACCGTGAAATATTATTTCAGTTTTTGTTTATTTTCAAAATAAACTTTTGATAAAATACATAAAATTAAAAATAAAATAATTATCTGTAATCTGAAAACTAAACCGAAATCATTTTTTTTCTTTATTCATAGAAAGTGTAACTATTTATTGTTTTTTTTTTTCCTTAGATCTCGGAATAAAAGTCAAATTTTGGATCCTGAGAACGGACGAGGCCTGCTGTGGCGAACTCTCGGTTCTTCGTGTTGTTCCACTGTCATTTTGTTCACCGTGGTGTGAATAGTGTTTTGTGTTTTTAAAGGTTGCCTGAACCTTTTGGTCCGCAATAAGAGTCTATACTCGGATCTTCAAACGTACCATTCGTTGAAGTTGGGCGCTAATGCATCGCTGTGTGCTGATGCGCTTTGCACAGTTGTTTCAGGCGTTTTGGTAGGATCTTCTGAACTCGTTGAAACCAGCACAGGCGGCGTGGAGGACTCGTATCCGGAACTGGCTGCTGGAGACGACTCCGAACCTTGTGACTCGTGGACCTTTGAGGACAACATTTATTTATTTATTTAAAAAAAAGTGGTATAAATGCATAAGTGCCTGCATAAAGCTTGCATATATACCTGCATATCTCATTTAGGCTTGAGATTTGCGGTTATATCATAATCGTACAGCTCTATTTGGAATATAAGATCAATATAAAGCCAATAAGGTATAAACACATGCAGCTCTCAGTATAGGCCTATTTAATTTAGCAAGGTAGACAGTAGAACAGATTCATCATCTGAACTAGTAATAGGCTATTACACAGAATACTATTTCATAGAAGGATCAGTGGTCAGTTACCTTCATGTGTTTCCTGAGTGAGCTTGGGTGCGTGTAGGACTTGTCGCATACTTTGCAGATGTAGGGCTTGTCAGAAGTATGCACGTGCATGTGCTTTTTTCTGTCGCTGCTGTTCGCGAAGCGCCTGTCGCAGCCCTCGAACTCACACTTAAACGGCTTCTCGCCTAAAACAGAGAGTAAACAATGGAATTTCAAAGTGTAGCCTACACATTATAGGAGGCTGTTTATGTCCCACGAAGGCGAGCAAATTACATCGTGTAAATAGGCCTATGCAATCAGTGTAAACCGGCTATCGCTTTCACACCCAAGTATTGTCACATCGGAAGCCCGATTTTTTATTATTCATAGTAAAATTGTTTCCTAGGCTAATTAAATTGGTTTTTAACATTGCATAACACTTACATTAATGTTGGTGCTGTAAAATATTTTCTCATGGCTAAACAGGGACCCGGTGTAATCTAATTGCCAACTGTAGCCATTTTCAACAGCTTGCTTTACATTGCGTGTGATTCTCAGAAGTAACGGGTCATTGATTCTGACACATATCCATCCAGGGGCCATCAGACTAAATAGAATTTGTCTACTTCGCACGTTTTTTTTTTTTTTCTTTTCATGTACTGACCAAACAGACATTCTGTTGACAACTTTCAGCAACAAACGTCAGAAGTAGCTGTGCAAATAACAAGGCAACAACCATTCACAAATTCACTGCCAGCTTAACATCTTTGGCTATGTCCTATGAATGATAAGATTCTTATTTCATATTTACGCACATTAATTCAGCACTGCTCCTGTATACAAGGAGAATATATATATATATATATATATATATATATATATATATATATATATATATATATATATATATATATATATATATATATATGTAATGTTTGTCCCCTCAGTTGCTCAGCCCAAATATTGTCTTCAATTAATTCACTCCGCTTCTCAAGACGAAAATAATGCGGCCTTGTAGGCCGAAGTGTTGTGCCAGGAATGAATCGGGGAAACCCTCAGAACTTTCACATAATGTAGCCCCTTTTGCACATCTCAAAATGTAGCTCTTCTAAGCAGAATAAAGAAGAATGGAAACCTACCCGTATGAGTCCTCTTGTGAATTTTTAAATTTTCTGATCTTGCAAAAATTTTCCCACAACCTGGGAAAGGACAAGGGAAAGGTTTCTCCCCGGTGTGCACTCTGATGTGGTTCACTAGTTTGTATTTGGCCTTAAATGATTTCCCTTCTCTTGGGCAGTCTTCCCAGTAGCAAACATGGTTGCTCTGCTCGGGCCCGCCGACGTGCTCCATGGACACATGCGTCACCATCTCGTGCATGGTGCTGAAAGTTCTGTCACAAGTTTTTTTGGGCCTGTTTATTTGGTTCTCATCTATCCACTTGCAGGACATCTCTTGTTTTATGGGTTGCCGCATGTAGCGGAAGAATGCGCCTGGCCCATGGTGCGTGGGCACGTTCATCCCCACGTTCATGTTGATAGGGTGATTGTAATTGTGGAGCGGAGCGGTGCCGTACGGATCCGCGCGCGGACTCGGAACAGGGCGATACGGATCCGGCCGCCCGAAAAGGTCCCCACGCAAACCAATGTGCATTTGTCCATTCACTACGTGTCCTCCGGGAGAAGTATGGCTCACGCTTTGCTCGTGAAGTCCTGGGAACAGAAGGTGGCCCGGGTTGTCCGAGATTCCAGGGGGTGCGTGGAGACTACCTGCAGAAGCGGCGAAGATCCCGTGCTGTGCGCTTGTAGCCGTCGAGTCGCTCCGGTTTCGGAACAAGAAATCTCGCGTGGAGTTGAACGCGCCTCCACCGTAAGAACCGACCTGCCCTCCGTGATGGTGGTGTCCGAGCGCAGCTGCATATCCGGTAGCTTGCGGGGTGAAAGCCGATGTCTGGCTTGGGGCGATATCGTGTGTAACAGAGCTAATTTTAAACGCAGCTGAATGGGACGAGTCCGCGAAGGGATTGAGCCCCAGTCCGGGCTCTCGGTTCCCGAGCTCATGGTGTCTCGGCGTTCCGAAGCCTCCAACTCCAAGCGACGGAAACTGGGGACCACTATCGAGGAGCATAGTGATGGGGCTCGGCCAACAAAATTAAACGAAGATGAAGAGGGATGGAGATTTGAAACCCCAGGTTTAGCAGAATAAAGTTAAATCACGCTCGCGGTAAAAACCAAAACTGTCGCCTAAACTAACATAGAACACCTAATAAACTAAATACGTCACGTTAAAAATAACGAAAACGCCAGATAATAGTCCCAGGCTCGGAGCAGGGGGTGAGAAAGTCCCGTTAGTGGGATCCGTGAGAAAGAGGATCAAACTTCCCCCCCTTTGCAGATGAATGATGTCCTTGGACTGATAAAGTCAATCACTCACTCCTTGCACATAAATGAGTTCGGGAGGCAGGTCTACGGTATCCAATGAGAACGCGACTCCCTCTTGGTCACGTGGTAACCATGGAAGAAGTTCATTGGTTAGATTTCGGTTGATTGGCACTGTTTGGGAATGAAAATAGCGGTTGGTTTCAGCGGTTAAATGTGATTGGTCAGTTTTGCTTTTATTTGCAGGTAAATCAGCGCGGCATTATTTCGGTTCATTTTCGGAGCATTTATTTGTTTATTTCCAGTTTTCAACGCGCCAAACACACAGTGCTCCAATGTTTGGTGATGTTTTGTTTGGGATGTGAAACACTTTTAATACAACTACAAATTTAACACAAATTTTAAATGTGTGGCGGTTACGTGGAGTTTACAGGTTAAGCTTTAACTAGTTTTTACCCTTACAAAAGTTTTTAAGGAGTTTACACACTCAATATTCACTGACAACCAAATATAGCCTCACTACTTTGACAAACACCCCCTCCATAGAATACCAATCTAGTAAATGGCAGTTAAGACGCATTTTTTTTTTGTTTTTTTAATTTCAGTTTATTTTAACTGTGGGCTAAAGTGTATGTATGTATGTATGTATGTATGTATGTATTTATTTATTTATCAGATTCAATATAACTAGTTGTATTTGGGCAGTATTTGGACTATCTATCTATCTATCTATCTATCTATCTATCTGTCTGTCTATCTATCTATCTGATTACATTTAATTACGTTCTGGCAGTGTTCCGTATTTTGCCTTTCTTGGAGACGCATGGGAAAAGGGCGACTTAAGCAGCACAGGCCGTAGGACAGGAAAAAAGACAGAAAGAAAGATGGCAGTAATTGTAATATGTACGGAGATTTTTTTTTTGCTCTGCCAGAAAACCGTGCTATTCAGCGAGTTTCACAGGGTTGCTGCTGACACGCTGCAGGACACAAAATCTGATCAAGTTCAGAGACGCGTTGAGTGCTTCAAGCAGCGCTTTATAACGCCAAGCCTTTTCACATTCTCTCTCCCCCCAGTCTGTCTCCAAAAGCAGCTCACATTTTTGTATTTTAGAGAGCTTTAAAAAGAAAAATCTTCAAATCAGTCTCTCATTCTGCTGTAGTTCTCCGTCTATTCGCACGCAACACACGTTTCAAGAAAGAACAGAGTAACCAAATTTGATTTGAAGGTGAGTCTTTTTTTGTGATATTGTGGAAGAGGTGAAAGTTATGTGTAGTTAATATGTAGAGATGTGTGTTCAGTCCCCTAAGTATAACATTATCGAAAGGTCTTTGTTAAAAAGAAACTAGGGTCTTATATATTGTATAATTGTAATTTAAATAAAATCAGTATCATTTTATACAGCATACGTTTACATGTATTAGGAGTTTTTCGTGGTGATTAGTCACAGCACGATACGTTCAACACACATCTTGAGCAACACAACACAACACAGTTACCATCCTAATATGCAAATATTGCACCTATTATAGGCTACAAATATTGCACCTTCAGCGGAAATGTTAGGCTCGGTTGTAATTTAAAATAAAAATAATGATAAAAATGTTCTGATAATTTATTATTAGTGTTAGTAAATGATTATTTATATAGGCATATATAGGCTAAAGTAAGTACATCCTGTGCCTATATTAATATAGCTAGCACACCATCCTCCTTCCGTTCAGTTAATGTCTCATAAACCCCTCCTCCTTTCTTTCTCTCTCTCTCTCTCTCTCTCTCTCTCTCTCACACACACACACACACACACACACACAGATTTATAGTGACAGACAGTAACTTTCCCTTCACGTTACTGGTTATTATATTGGCTTGTACTGTCATATTTTCTTACCTCATTTTCGTCACGAACGTGTACTCTCTATATAAATGCAAAGCAGATAAGCCTCAGTCTCACCAGTTTTAAAATGTATTCCCCAATTATAGTAAAATGTGATATATTTAATAAGTTTCTTATATTGCTCATGTGAGATTTTTTTTTAAATAAAATCAACTTTAAACGCAGTGTAAAAATATTTTCTTGCACCTTTTCTTCTTCTTCTTCTTCTTCTTTTTCAAATAATAATAATAATAATAATAATAATAATAATAATAATAATAATAATAATAAACTTTATTATTATAATAAAGAAACAAAAAGCTACATTTTATTGAAGAAAGTATATAATATTTTTCTTTCTATTATTATTATTATTATTATTATTATTATTATTATTATTACTGTCTGTTGAAATGTTATTTGTATATATTAATATTGTGGCCTGGGGCTCCCCTTTCCTCAGATCATGTATATCGTCTTATGCACAATTATTATTATTGCGCATAAGACGATATCTTACTAGGTACTGCTTGTAGCCATAGCCTATTTAATACTCTATCGTTCAAATCCGTCAATGAAATAGGTCAGGTTTAAGTTGTTCCTATTTACTTTTCCCTTTGATTTATTTACTTTACCAATTAATTAACTAAGCTCGTGTTGTTTTCAGAGACTATGGCTTAAGTGATTGCTCACCAAATCTTTGAATTGATATTGACCTTTCTCGCTCCTTCATTTAGCTTGATAATCTTGATTTAACATTTGGCCTTAGTCGCTCTTTGCTAAACGAAAACTTCTCCTCATCTTAAAATAGTTTCTAGTTAGTAATATAACTTTTCACATTCACTGCTCCAGCAATTCCTGTAACTATACGCTAAAACGCTAACTGCTAATGACTAGCATGACCCCCAAAACTACAGCATTAATTTTTAGCAGATGATTCTGAACTACAGCAGTCATTCTAGCCTACCCAGGAGGAAAAGCGGTCATTTAGCTCGCTAGTTAACAAGCTAATCTTCCTGAGAACATATCGGCTACCTAAACTAATATCAACAGCCCACAAATGAAATTTAACACTGCATCAACAAAGTATAGATTTGATAGACAGACCTAATCTGTATTAGTTTAAATGTGCAGACTATGAGATTCCCCCCCTCCCCCCCCCAATTAGGATACTCACAATAATACCTGCTTACTGGTTACTTGGTTAGAAACTGTTATAAGACATAATTCGTTTTCAATACCATATATTTGGGTATGAGCTGGGGGTACGGTGTCGTGTTCTGCGTTGGTTCTGTAGCTATGTCTCATTTTTGGAGAAGATCAACGGCCTATCTACTGTGCTATTGTAACTGAATTGTTATATACAAAATAAACTGCTACTAATCATTACAGGGTTCAAAAGGTGAGAGGACACGTGCTCCATTAGTCTAAATAGTTATGACACGCCCGGTTGTCACCTTTTTGCAGCTAGGATGCTTGCAGATAAGAATATGACCTTCTACTTTGCTCCCTCATTTTTACATTTACAGACTACTGTACATCCACAGGCGTATGATAGAGACAATTCTGAGGCAAATATGTTTGAAGTTTAAGGCACTCATGGATCATGGCAGTCATGGCAATGGCAAGCGCACTGTGGGCCAAAAAGCGGCCCTTTTTGGGACCTTGGCCAAAATAGTCCATATATAATGCTTGTGCCTTTACAGGTTTGGGACAAGACTAGCTCAACTGTATCACGCTTAATATTCTCGTCAAGATTAAGTTGTATGCTCAGGCCGCCAGATTCAGTTAATTTAATCTCCACCACTCCACGGCTTCATGTGAGCCATCACTCATTTGCTATCTTCGATGGAAGCAAAATAAATATTTTCTTTGGAAAAGACTAATGATACTTCCATGCTTGTCTTCTCCCAAACAGACCTGTTTAAAATTGATACATGCTGTGAACGTATAGTCTAATATACATCTCACACATAAGGGGATACGTTGTAATATTTTATATGGCTGAACAGGTGGAACTCACACAGACACTACGCTCTCTCACATAACGCGCAAAACGCTACTAGTCAATCTGCGCTAATTCATCTGAATGAGCACTACGCAGTAAATGCGTGTAGTTTAGAAAGTTATAAAGTTTATACGAATGGATAAAAGATCAAAGTTTAAGGTATTACTTGAACATGATAGGTAAAACATGCGTTTGATCTTAATTAATCCAAACGCATAGCCTACTTATTATTTAAATTATTGTAATTATTTAGCTTTCATCAATTAATATACACTCACCTTATTCACATTCTTCCTCTTTCATACATACACAGTAGAAATATGATACACATGCATATACTACATATTCACAACACTATTGTATCTGGGCTTGGACGACTTTTCAGTTTAATGTTCATGGGTATAAGTAAAAGCTGCGTTAATGCTGCGAATAAGCAACATTCAATGACGAACAACTAAAAAACAAGCAAACAAACAAACAAAACAAAGCAAAAAAACAAACAAACAAACAAACAAACAAACAAACAAAAAAACCAACCACACAAGCGCAAACAACGCATCTGACAAGTGTAAAGTAAGTCAAGTGTTGATGGGTGACCAAAGTGTTATTATAACGTTTCTATATAAGCAGTTATTATTATTATTATTATTATTATTATTATTATTATTATTATACAGTTTCGTCATAATCAGTTCTCTCAAAATATGTTAATTGCAGCCATACTGCAAGAGGATTAATTTAGAGTAAAAATCCACATACCGCTTAATCTCTCTGTCATGTCATTAAGACACCTCATGAACCTGTCCGAACACAGAATACGAAAAAAAACGATCTATGTAACATGCAATAAATTAGACTGTCTCAGAGGTGATGCGTCATAACCATATCCAACCCTCATAGCAGAAAACAAATAACTGAAACTGTTACGTTGACTATCTATCTATCTATCTATCTATCTATCTATCTATCTATCTTTTATTTAACGCGCTCTTTGTAAACCTTAGGCAGTAGTAACACACTTGCAGTGATTTTTATACAGACAAAATATTTTTTTTATTCTTAGCTATACATCCTAGGATTATTTGCTTCTAGACAAAAAATGTGTAAAATAAAAAAAGTGAAATACTTTATCAAAACTGCGTGATGTTTTTTTTAAACGAAACATTTAATCTTTAGGCTTGTTCATAGTTTCTTGTCGCCCAACCAACGTTGGAAAAAGGCCCGTTACAGTCAGAAAAATCATTTCCCGCTTACTACTTTAATTCTTGCAGGTCAAATTGTATAGTAATCACTTTACTTATCTGCAAATAAACTGCGTTACTCGAGAACCTGAAATAGCCCTATATAGCCTACATGACTTGAGACAACATGTAGCCTTATTAGATTAGCATAAATAATTTTATTTGTAGTTTATTTAAAGTAATACACAAGTGGAGAGGTGGGGTGAAGGATGATGATGATAGAAGTGAGGGATTTATGAATAGCCATACACTTTGCAGTTACAGTGGAAAAAAAATACGGCCCCCCTTTAAATAGCTGAAAACACTGTTATTCCAAGCCTTGCCTTCGACGGACTGCTGGTTTAAACTGATGGGGGGGACGCACACACACACACACACACACACACACACACACACACACACACACGCACGCACGCACACACACACGCACACACACATACACACAGAGCGTATCGGTGCGCACTCTGACTAAATCAGATGACTAAATGTTATTCCTGGCATGATCAATGTTACGGGGGCGTTTCAGGAGCCTTATTTCTCAAAAATCTTTAGTGTGTAGTGTTTTACTGCAAACTGTCACCTACTGAGATGAAGAATCCGGTTATTTAGGCCTATGTAAGATCGCTTTTACTAGCGATTTTTGTGATATGAAACCAGTCTCCCTTAAAGATAAATCATAATTAATTAGGTTGATGTTTTGTCTATATTTCCCGATGGGAAACGGCAAAGTCTCGTCGATGTCACCGTTTTTGTGACGTCACGGGCGCGTTGTGATTTGAAAAAAATCCAAGGCAATATGTCCAAACCCTCTGAGTTCCGCTCTCAGTATTGAAAAACCACCTGGAAATAAAATAAGTGTCATTATATTGTCGCTTGTTATGAACCTATGCCAAGTATAGTTTACTTCTAACGTTTTCACTTAACCGATTGCTTGTTTTAAGGATTTTAGGTATATTTAGGCTAATCATATAGGAAGAGGTCTATTTAACATTTAATAATGGTTTTAGGTAAATCCAGAGCGTATTTTTGCGCAGAACTTTTGCCTACATGCACGCAGGAGAGTGAAGAGTACATTATATGGAAAAAGTGAATAATCACCGACCATTTTAATTTCGCTTTTGCGGCATTGTCGAAAATGCTTATTATGGTCCGAAATCTTAACACAAGCCCGACTGAGTTGAATGTCTCAGTTCCACCCTGAGATGTTTTTGTGAGTTGAAATCTGACGCTCTAAAGCCGAAAGAGCCAACAGTATTTGTCCGTGCAAAAGCGGCATATATCAAAGCATTTTTTACTGCAAGATTGAAAACGGAGTCGTGCGGTGAAACGCCTGCGTGTCCCTTTTAAAACAAACCCAGTCGCTGTCAATCATCGGGCATTCCGACCAATCCCTGAACGCCCTTTTTTCAAAACCAGGTTTGCCCGCTGTGCTTTTATATTGCAGCCCGGCCTGGTTCGGAGCATTTTACTACCACGGTTATTGCCACAAATCAAGAGGGTGAAGTGAACGGCATGGGACGCGCACCAACTTTCACGAACTTGCGTCCGCTTCATGGGACCGCGAGGTTGACGGCCAAAACCGGCACGTGCAGATGATACATGGAGGTGCAATGGGGACACAATTAGTCGGTAAATCCTGAGCGGTTGCATACTTACAACAACAACAACAACAACAGCAACAAAAATCATGACAACCCTTTCAAGGTTTAGTGGCTGCCCTCTGTCTTGCGTAAACCCTGGAGAGAGCAATACTGAACCCAGTGTGGTACTGCCACCTTTGGCAGGGGAGCACATGGGGCACCCCACTGGCACTTCCTTAAAACTCTGCCCCTCGCACAATTTGCTAGACTACCCTGATTCCAGGGCCACCGCATATGTGGACCACTCGATGCCTCACTTTCCAGACACGGGATACACCAGCCATCGCCTAGACGCCAGCCCTAGGGGCATTATCATTGGGACAAACCTGTCAGGACCAGGCATGCCACCAGTCACAGACCAGCTGGCACCAAGACCTAACCAACATGGCGCTATTGGAAGGTACCGTGACCTCCATGGCTACAGGGATGGCCGAAGCCATGCTTTCTTCACCACGTATCCTGAGCAGGCCCACAGCTCTGTTGATGCCAACCGAGACCTGAATGGCCAGGTGATGTTGGGGCTTCCAGGAGATCTCATCTCAAGGGCACATCCATACGGACAAACCCACAGCGGCCCTCGGGTCAACAGCCAACAGCTTGTTACTCAGTTTTTGGGGCTGTATAAGCCCCTGAACATGGCCATGCAGCGAGGAGGGGGCGATGCATTCCTCAGGTGCTCCAGACAGACTTTAACGCACGAGTTGGTGTGCAAGTGGAGTGACGGCCAAGAAGGCGCTGGCAAGCTGCCATGTTCCAGGACTTTTGGGACTATGTATGAACTTGTCACTCATGTGACGATTGAGCATGTCGGGGGACCTGAGCATTCTGACTATGTGTGCCACTGGGAGAATTGTCCCAGGGACAGAAAACCATTTAAAGCCAAGTACAAGCTGGTCAATCACGTCAGAGTGCACACGGGAGAAAAACCCTTTCCCTGCCCCTTTCACGGATGTGAAAAAGTTTTCGCCAGATCCGAAAACCTCAAGATTCACAAGAGAACCCACACAGGTTGGTGAAATAATAATAATAATAATAATAATAATAATAATAATAATAATAATAATAATCTCTAATTACTTTATTTTTTATGTTTAGAAAATATTATCGTGTTGCCAGAAAACACATCCTTATAAGAAATATATATATATTTTAGAAATGATTTATATTATTTATAATTTACAAAGTATTTATAAGTTCTAATTTTAGCTACGTGTCCTACTTTTATATACAAAATGTTCTAGTTCTGTAGCTTAAGATATTGGTCATTAACGATTTATTTAATCAATTAATATTTTAGTAGGCTATCGATTAACCTTATACCAAATAATTTATTAACTTTATATAGGAGAATGCTTTATTCAGTCTATGATTGTTATCTTGTTAGCCCATTATTTTCCACCAAACGAAATTACTTAGCACTTTTTCTTAAGTTCTGTGTCCTATTTCTTTAATCATTAAAAATGTGCGCTCGTTAAATATTTGTTGTTACTCAATATTAGGTTGTTGTTATCTCTATTACATCCGAACAGTTGATAATGTAGTTAAAGCAGTGGCGGTGGTAAAATAAATAAATAAATAAATAAATAAAAATCAGTTGTTAGAGGCAGTTGTTTGGGTGCTTCTCATTATGGCAGTGAAATAAATAAATAAAGCCTGGGACACCGGAGAGGTGTGACGTAACGCTGACGCGGTGGCCAGCTGAAGCCCCAGTAGGACTGAATGCGCGCTCGCAGCATGCTTCAAACTCAGCAATCCAGTGGGCCTCACCTAGAACTGACGTCATAAAATTTATTTAACCTTACATTTTTAGATGCGCCGGCCTACCCTATTTAGCAATAACATTTGCTAAATAAACAATGCATGCACCAACATCTTTTTGTTATTGTGGTTCATATGCGTTGAATGAATATAATGATATCAAGACAGCCTTCGTCTTTCCCCTGCAGCCTGTAAGTGAATGAATGTCACGTTCATTTCCTTTAGAGTACAGAGTCAGTCTGAGCTATACTTCCAGATTTCAAACGATAATAAAAAGCGATCGAAAATACAGACTGAAATAACTTTGACATTTTATTTAAGGTCATTGTATGTCGAGAAGCTGAAACAGAAGGAAATGGGTGTAACTGAGTTTGAATTTTCTCTCTTTTCCATCAGATCTGTGTTACGTCCAAAAATTCTGCCAGCCAACTTAGATATGTTGTAAAAAAAAATATTAAAGGGAAATAAACAGTTGTCATTTTCCACTTATTTGTAATGCTGTAAACTATGGTCACCACAGAATTTGAATGAATCACTTCCGCTGTTTGGTTATAGGTCTACTTGTTAGTCTTGGAAGAAGAGACCCAAACACACTCCATGTTCTCGGCGCGCAGTGAAGACTTAATGATGAATAGCCTTACAGTTTGATTGAACTAATAATCCTGCCCAAATGATTCTTCAGCCCGTTTGTACAGCACTCAGAAGCGATGAAGAGTGCCTTGACCTCACCCATAACTCGAGGTTCATTTTTCCCCTCCTTTAGGTGAGAAACCGTTCAAATGCGAGTTCGAGGGCTGCAACCGGCGGTTTGCAAACAGCAGCGACCGGAAGAAGCATTCACACGTCCACTCGAGCGACAAGCCGTACATGTGCAAGGTCAGAGGCTGTGAGAAATGTTACACGCACCCGAGCTCGCTGCGCAAACACATGAAGCTCCATTGCAAGGCCGACACGGCCAAGCCGGGCGAGGACGGTGAACCTGGGTCTCCCGAGGTGGCGGGAGAGCAAGTCCCATCATCCCCTGCGGCGGTGACGCGACCCTTGCCGCCTGCCCCCTCTCAGGACTCCCCCGAGACTCTGAGGTCACGCTTTCATCACACTTTTGACAGCAGTTTGGACTATACGGCGCACAGGCCGCAGTCCCTTTTGGATCCTCTGTTGCTCCACCGGGGCAGTTACAGAGGCGAAACTGCGCAGTACGCGTGTAGCCAAGCAAGTGCCACTTTTGCCCCTAGTCACAGGAATTTTGCATCAAATTCACCTTTCCAAAAAAGCATTGTAAACGGCTGGTACACGTGTCACAGCGGCGCCCAGCCTTTCTCGTCTAAGCCGTGTAACAGTGATTAAAGAGTGTTCATAATGGCGGCATGGAGAGGTAACGAAGAGAGCAGAGGACAGGTTGTGTAATTTAAACTTTTCATTTTGAAACGATTTTTGAATTTTCTCGATACATTTCTCGATGTCTGGATGTTCTATTTATGATTTGGCTAAACAGTTTATGGCTGAGAGCTGATGTTATTGTCCTGGTGATATTCTTTAACTGAAAATATGCTATAAAATACATTGTGCTGGTGAGATTCCTTACCTGAAAATACATTTACGACCAACGTACTACAATTCATTGGTCATCCATGTATGTTTCTGTATATAGAAATGATAAAATAAAAAATACATAACTACATAATTTGAACGCATTTTAATCAGAGACAGGATCATGTGGGAAGATGCTGAGGCCTACAATAAGAACATTTTACTCTTTCAATTCTGTGTTTTCTGAATCATCTTTGGTAACACAGTGCTTGCTTGTAGACCCCACCAATGTCAATTAACGCACATTTCCAAGGGAAAGAAATATTATTGTCCTAAACTCCAAGTGGCTGAGTTTTTGCTTTCTTGTTGCGGGAATATTCAGCTTGTGTTCAGTTTCAGAGATGAGAAGCTGTATACTACCACAAGGCCTTTGCTTGCCTTCCCCTTGTATATGTGGTCTCATATATATATATAGTGGATATATATATATATATATATATATATATATATATATATATATATATATATATATATATATATATATATATATCCACTATCTACTGTGTATAGTCTACTGTACGATTTGAATTGTGCATTCAATATTCAACATTAAAGTGTCTTTATTACCATTGATCAGGTTGAGTATGATTAAATTCACTCATTTGTAAAGAAAGCGTAGTAGTGTTGATGTCAAGATTCATACATTTCATGGAACATTTCTCTGACGTGAATTAGCATCTCATGTAAACCGGGTATTTCTGATAGTAGCAATCAGTTAACCTTTTTGATCAAAAGAGAAGTTTGAACTAATTGCATACTAAGAACCTAAAAAATGTTTCTAAACACCTCCATCATCTGATACTAAAAGTCAGAATATGTTTGCTGTAGTAGTTTCTTATTACAAACTGTAGCCTATATCTTCCAGAATAATAAAATGCTCAGAGATCATCCTCGATGATCTATAAGAGGTTCTGAAAGGGAAATCCTGCCTCACTGATTCATGTACACCTTGGGCTCACTGGACTGGAAAGTGCATTGTCTAGGGAAACTGTAACTACCACATCTAGTGTAGTTTAAGACATCAGCCCAGCTTTAATATGGTTAACCGTCTGTAAATTGTCTATGAATGTGCTGCATTAAATAGTTACTAGGTTGGTTATTAGAGCTTAATGTGAGCTGGTTTAATATGCTCCACTCATTAAGTAATTAACCAAGTGTTTCAACTAATTTGTTCTTGTACAAATTTAAGTCACATATCTATGATTAATTTATTAATTGGTAGGAACAGTGTTTTTATATTAACTTTCTGTAAAGATAAAAAATTAGTTTAGAAATTTCTGTCATATTGCTTGAACCAGCTGTTGTGAAAGTCAAGTATTACTACACTGGAGGGGATGAGTAGCTGTAAAGTTGGTTTACCTGCTTTTAAATGCTTTGGTAAATATTCCTTCACTCACATGGGCATTTTATGTTCACTATAGACTGTTTAATTCTAATATGTTCACTTCTGCCTCGTTTGTTTATTACAGTAGTTAATCACAATCATTATTTCAATCCATCAAATGTACTGTCCTTAGACAGATGCAAATGTTTTAGCTTTGGGAAGTGAGGCATTAAGTGTTTGTTAACTGTCCCCATCCTATTTTCCTGAAATCACATGAGTTTCTCCTGACTTTGACAACATTGAGCTCCTCTAAAAGTGTATTTTTCAGACTTTAAGTTTATTTATGCTTTCATGAACCATTAATGAGAAATTTGTATGAAATCTAATGAATGGGGGTGATTGGTTGGATTTCATTTTGGATTTGAAACAAGAAGTACGAATGGTAACTCAAGCCCTAACTCTATGATAACTCTAACCTTAACCCGAATAATGTTTCATATAAATAGACTTGTGTACATAATTACGAGTTTGCAAGTGTAAGACCATGCTGGCGTTTATCTATGTCCTAAGGCCTAGATATAATATAATAGATTCATAATTGGCCATTAATGATGCTAATATTATGAACCACAATTAGGAATTCGGAGGCCCTTTGGAATTAGGACAGAATTTAGGCCTTTTTAAAGCTGCATTTAGTAAATTGTAAGAAGTCCTATAAGGAATCTTTGGACTTAGTCCTGTTGCATTTAGTTGTAGTCCTCAAAACACAGCATAATGGTTTCCTGTGGAAATAAACTCTGACATTATGTGAACTTGCATACATGTTTGTCAAATGACTCGATAAAACAGATTATTATAAACATGGGTGACAAAGGAAAAAACAGCATAAAATGTCTCTGGAACTGGAGGGGTAGCAAACCATTCTTCCAAAACATATTCCATCAAATGATGTTTTGGTAATGGTGGTGGAGAATGATATCTTTTTTAAAATGTTTATTATTATTATTATTATCATTATGTTTAGTTTAATGTGCGCATACTTTTTTTTTTTTATTCTTGTGGATAATTCAGCCTTAACTTTTGCTACTGGCCTTCTACGTATAAGAATAGAATATGTCTAGGCCGGTATGTATTTTTTGGCACATCAATACTCATGTCAGCATAAAAATGCATAGTGAACACAATACGAAATTCCAAAGATGTCCTTTGAAAAAATTAGCAGCTGACTAGCCTACCCAGTTCACTTAAATTGATACGTGTGTCTTACCATAAGCATCAGGTTAAGAAAAGACATAAAAGAGTATTCAGTAGTTTAAACCATCTGTTTCCAGTTCTGTCAGTCAGTCATAATGGGCATCTCTCTCATTTGTAGTTTGAGTTGCTTTGTTGGAGGCCAGGAGTGTTCTCAGGGGATATACAGTACACTCATTATACATTGGAGCGCTTGTATTCTTGTGACTTTTCTCTTCCGTACATTTAGTATATTATCAAACACCCAGTTAGTAAAATGAACATTATTTTAGCCACAGGAACTTGTTGAGTGAAACAAGAAAATAAAAGACAAAAGAAAAAATCAATAAAAGAATAAGAAAGAGTGAAGAATAAGAGAAGTTAAAGAAAAATCACTTCTGTATTTCAGGTATGCATCATTTTATTGATGGGAAGTGAAAATTGTTATAGTGCTGAATGTTTGTAATTTGGTATATTCAGCATAGATATTATAAACTCTTAGCCTTCAATTTTATTTTACCAAAACAATGTAGAAATGTCCTGTTTCATTTTTTAATAATAATAATAAATAAACCATTAAATTTTAAAAATGTTTATTATTCTGCAATGTTAATACTGTACCAATCATAATATTATTATACAGTAATATTATCATACCAATATGATTTCACTCTCCTAATATTCTAAGGTTTTTTTTTTTTTACTTATCTTTTTTGCTGGAAAATGTTACTTGTCCTCATATATTGTATATTTACTTCCTGAAGATTTCTGAAGATATTGGTATTGCTACATTGCAAAATTGCTCTGGGTAAATATTTTCACTTGAGAAGCATAACCTATTTTAGATCTTGACTTGTGGTGCTGTGGAGACATGTATACTTTGCGCGCACACCTGCAAATGAGATCTATCTCCTTTCCTTCCACATAAATGAATTCTGAAAGCATTTGATTTATATCTTCCAATTGCTACATCTACGGCAATGTTCCATAAATCAAAGCCCAACCCCTTTGCCCCATTTTTAAAAAAAGTAAATTTTGACTTAACAGAAATCTTTATCTGGATATTCAAACCTCAGTCTGCCCAGTGCAACCTCTGCAATTTTTCCTAACAACACTGCTATAGCATACATTCAGTTGCAGATTTTCAAAATTATATGCACGTTTGCAAACTATGTGACTGTTATGACCAGACTTGGGGAGTAACGGAATACATGTAACAGTGTTACGTAATCAGGTACCAAAAACTGGTAACTCTAATCCGTTACAGTTACCTCAAAAAACAAAGTAATCAGATTACAGGTACATTTTGTAAAAAAAATGGAACACTATCAGGATGACATTTTTTCATTTAAAATCAAATAAAATTAATCTTTTGACATAACACAATATAGACAGCTGCTTGATTATAGTTTTGGTTCTGTCTCGCCAGTCGTGACTCACATGAGCAACCTCCTGGTGCATGCGCAAATAAATGTAGCTAAATTTTGCAGATAAATTGTTCTCTGAAATGCTTCTGTTAGGGTGGCTCTTTTTCAGATTTTAAAAAAGCATCCAGCTGGGATTTCTAAATTTGAGAAAATGTCCGGGATTCGACTTTAATTTCATTATGATGTGCTTATGGTCTAATACTGCATTATGTGTGTGCGCATATTTGCATTGCTTTAACCCCGCTCTCTAATCCCCGCCTTCTCGCACACCAATTGGTCGATTCTAAAATGCTTGCAGCAACCACTGGCTAAATTCCTGCCTCTCAGTCATTAGCCTACTCTCAGTGAACGTGCGAAGGTGAAGTGCTGTTGTGTGCGGCGTCAAACAGTTTCTTGACAATAGCAGCAAATGAAGCTGTCCTGAGTCGAAACAATGCCCATGGCCATATAAGGTCATTTTTAATGTCATGTTATCACATTGCTTCGTATTACATGGCCATTCAAATGCATAAATGATGGCAGAAGGTTCACTCGAGGCATCTGATATTTTATTTTATTCCATGGACATTCAAAAGAATGTAGGAATTTATATATATATATATATATATATATATATATATATATATATATATATATATATATATATATATATATATATATATTTATGTGATGCTAATAGTGTGTTTTTTTTCAGTGTATTAAAATCTGCATTCATAGTAAAACTGTTTTGAACACCATTAACACACGATAAAAAGGTGTCCTCTTTTTGGAAAACCAGAATATGGTCACCCCAAATTTTGTGATGTAATGTTCCCCACATCAGGGACAGTGATCTTTAATTTATTAATTTATTTATTTATTTTCTTAAAACAAATTTAAATATTGAACATGTTTTTAAGCTCTAAAATAAGCTCTAAATAAAAGTATTTTAGATCATATTGCTTTTCTGTTGACTTTATTTACATATGTGACCTTGAAGTAATCCAAAAGTAATCAGATTACATTACTTTCATATTGTGATACTTGGATGATGTTACTGATGACATTTTTTAATGAAGTAATTTGTAACTGTAACAGAAAACATGTTTAAAGTAACCCTCCTGACCCTGCTTATGACCCATCCTTTCCACATCCTCCCTATTGTTTTGGGAAGGGTTTAGTGTCACCATGACAGTGATATATCATTACTGTCACATACAGTTCAAGAGATCTCCACGCCCTTTGCTTTTTGACTGCCTCAAAAAGGCACTCATCTATAAGAAGCAGTGTGAGGTTGCATCAGCCTGGGGAGGGAGTGGTAGCTATCTAGGGCTGATGGGGTGCTATTTTAATTGGATTCCAGCTTCTCTCCTGCATCCCCAGGTTACTGGTGTTGGTGCTCTCTGGCTGGAGCTTTCATCCATGACTGCCCAACCTCCTTTCTGCTGGAATCCCACCATTCCCTTCTCTCATCTCTGTGCCACTCTGCACTCCTGGCTTCTCATATCACTCCCATCCTTGTATCTCTTACATTGGCCCCTTAATCTGTGTATTTATTTAATGTAGTCCTGTAGCAGGTGGAAGTTCTAAGCCACAGCCAACATGCTTTCTGAAACTCTACTCCTAAAAGCTTGCCTTGTTCTTTCTTCTTTTCCACCAGATAATTTTCAGTATCACTTTATCACAATATCACAAGTGCACACGCAAAAAATGCATGTGCACGTGTGCGCACCCACCCACCCACGCTTAGTCTTACACTTATAAAGACACATCATCCAAACTCGAGACCTTTCTTGCCTTATATAGTTGCATCTGAGTTTAGCCCTCCCGAATCTCTGCCCAACCACACCATTAGTTTAGTTTTCATTTATCCATTTCCAAACGGGCTATGTGCCGCTTTGAAATCTCGCATCCGTCTGATGCTAACTGTGTGTAATGAGAATGATGCTAGTGATGCTGGCAAATTGATTTTAGAGGTGAGATTGTAATGAGCCCATCAAAGAGATGCAATGTAGAACAGTAGTGAGAACTGCAACTCGATTAAAGTGTTGTCTCATTGAATGCCATGTAATCTGTGTGAGGTAATTTATCTTGCATATGTCTCTGGTTTCATCAGAAAAACACAACAGATAATTAAGACCTTTAAAAAAAAATGCATTATCAGTATAAGTATTCATTTTTAAATCACTCCACCTTTTAGGAGTGAACTGAAACTGTCTGTATAGATATGGCTTCTATTTTACAGGCACAATGAGAAATGAGAGCTGTTTAGTGTGCCTCAGCCCAGGGTTGATGACATTTTCCTCTAATCTTCACCAATAGGTCAGTTTTCTTGTGTTAGTGGTGATGCCAGTACCCTGTGTAGCTCAGCCAGTGGCAGATTATTAAAAAGTAGCCTATTCATTTGGTGAATGTTGTCAAACCATGCAATGTCTGTGTTTTTCATTAGTATTTTTGCCCCTGCTTTTCTATTCATTTTTATCTTTGAATGCATTTTTGGTTTTCTATTTACTCTTGTGGACATCGGTGCCAACCTTTTCTGTGTTTCTTATCCATGCCTTGCATAAGAGATATATGAGAGGTTCTGATCATGCCTCTTTGGGTCTGTAGTGGAAATGTTAAAAGGACTGTTTTCAAGCAGTTGGCTTGCACTCCTACCTTGCTGTTCACGCATGTTATCTTGTAGCAGGATGCAGCAACAGGTTGAGTATGAAATCTCAGCAAAGTCCACATTAGACTCAGGAATACAAGGAGCAATGTAAATCCTTTTCCTGATCATGTGTGAAGAGGAGGTTAACTTGGATGCACCCTGTTTGAAAGGGGGGTAACTCTGAGTATGCCATGCTTTCATAAGGGTGACCACTGCCATAAATCCTTTTCTCTGATCTTCCCTCCAGATCGTTTTCATTAGAGAACAGTTCAGTGTCCTCTATGCCTTGGCAAGTGAATGCTGGCAGGCCTTGTGTGTGCTGGAGGCCAGCTGAACATGCTAAAAATGGGTGGAGGGGGAGAACGGGGCTGCACTGGAGCCGAGTAATCTGTATGTATAGTTCTTAAAGTATTTTACAAATGAATACATTTTATTGTTCACATAATATAATATCATTTAGAATTTAATAAAGATGCAGAATGCTTACATCAGAATGATAAAGTGGGTTTGATCAGGAACCCCAAAGCACAGCAACCGTTCAATTAAACAAAGAAGGTCAAGAAATCCTAAAATGCCTATTGTTTTATTTTTCCTCTCCTCAACTCTGTGACTGAGATTGTGTTTTGAATCAGGGATTGAACTGATTCAATAGCAGCATGTATCCCAAGGTGGTTGTGTAATCAAACCTGTAAACTCAACATCTAAAGGAAGGATGGCATCTAATCACTTCCCCTATTGATGTTCATCCGTCCTCTGAGTGTGTCTGTCAACACTTCCTCTTAGCAATGACAGAAATCATGTATACTTTACACAACTGTGTAGTTTTCGGTGCCTGTGAGTGTGTAACTGTGTGGGGGTCTGGCCTGCAGCGGTTCTGGAAAGTGAACATTGCTGTAGTTTGTCTAGCTGTTAACCTTTTAGCATTACACTTACACCTGGGGCCAAATACTACTGCGATAGGTACTTATGTGGATGTGGAGTGGAGTGAAGTGAACTACCTCAGAATTTCTCTCCATGCCCTTTCTATTACAGTCAGAGTAAGCTCTCTATGATATGTGGTTTAAAGGTCATGCCATTAATCGTTGGGACAAATTGGATTTAGTTTGATGCTGACCCTTCACTCTGAGGAACACAGCAAGATGCAGGAGTGAAATAGTTATACTAAATCTTCTTATACTCATTCCAAGGGCATCTTTCTACTGCAGTGCAGTTGCTAAACACACACTTTGTAACATCTTAAAAATAAAGAGAGACATATATACAACCTCCTGTAATGTTATCCATTAAAGATTTTCATATACAGTAGTTGCGGTTTTCAATCTATACGCTAGACTCAGAGTAGTACAGGTAGTATAAGCTCTGGGGTAGTATATGCTCTAGGAGAGAAGGATAAATTGTTGAACTTTTCCATCATCTCTCAAATAATCAACAAGCTAATATAATACAAGCTAAATAAACCCTGATACTGAAAATTTGACAGTGTGAAGTAAAGTATCTATCCTGTCCTGAAAGATATTTCCTGGTCATAATACATTATGCAATTTAGTGTAACATTAAATACCTTATTCATCACTTATTTTAGTAGCTGCACGATTATCTTAGTAGACCACGTGTTTTAGTAGAACGTGATAGTTTTAATAGACCAGATCCATGACATAAGTATTTCTTCACATATAAAGGTCATTACAGAGACAACAAATTAAAAAAACTTGCCATGCAATCATAAACATTCAACAGTTCAGCAGAATTATATAAATCCCTGGCTTTCAAAAGATAGAACAAAACCTATGTGCATTAAACAACAGAATGCATTTCTTGCTATTTGTTTTGTCTGTTATTAGAGGGCAGTAACGCTGCAGTATTTAGTGCCTCCACAGTAGATTTATCCCATTTGTTCTGTATTACGGTTCTGAATTACAGTTGCTGTGAATGTGCTGCATAGTATCTTCACTATTACATAAGTGAAATGGTTATGCAATTGCACTTATGACTGAAAGGAGGTTCAGAGAAAGAAACAAAAGATTATCATGTCTCATGAAAATGGTGTGCCTTGCTGCAGAAATCCCCTTTGGCTTGACAATTATATGGACACTACAGTCCCTCATTCAGATTGGTGGAATGGTTTTCATATGGGAGGAGTCCAGATGAAATAAAGGAGGGTTTAGTTAATTATGCATTTTCATAAGCAGATGGTTAGGAATTGCAGTCCTTTATGAAGACCAAATGCCCCATTATTATAGGAATACATATAAAATATCTTAATCAGTATAGTCTGTTTATATCCACAATGATTGTTTTTTGGGAAGAAAGCGTTATAATCAATTTTATAATAAAGTATTAGTTATTGTTTTTCCCTAGTACCTTTAAGGATGTCTTTGAGTATGACAAATATGGGTTGGATATAATTCTAATTCTAATTACAATTATTATCCAGTTCAAACACTGGTAATTAATCTTCTATTCCATTATTGTTCCAAAATAAGTTCCTTAACTGCATTCTTTAGATCTTTATTAAGCACTGTATATTTTACTTTGTTTTCTTTTCCATTCTGGTTTTTGCTACACTCACACACTGCTATATTTTTAGAATTCCCAGTGACCTATATATCAGATCTGTGCTGTAGCTTTGTATTTTAGTGCTTGCCTCCAAAGAATACAATTGGATTATCTATTATTAGTTACAGTCGAGATGTACTTTGCCTTCAGCAGTGACCAAAGCTGGCTGTGTATTCCTCAAATAAAAACATCACACCTTATTTGATCTTGAATGAAACTACTACTTCAAGGTTATTTCATTATAACTAAGGCAATATGCAGTCACATGTCTAGCATTACCTTTTTAAGGTCTCTTACATACATCAATATTTATCATTGATTGTGCTACGTGTGATTTCACATCCACTGCGCTTCTATTTGAATAACTTTTTTTTCCCACCTCCCCCTTTTCCCCCTTTTCCCCCTTTTACACCTCATTTAGCCCGCCACTCAAGAGGGGACCTTGCAAGATTGATTAGAATCTATAACCCAAGGAGCATAAAACATTTGAGGGTGCTTTTTTTTTTCTTCCTCTAATTAATAGGCAAGAGAGTGTTGAGAGATCAAAAAGGTACTTTTTTCATTGTAAACTGCACTATTGAAAAAGGTAAAGGCATATTGTGGTATACTTATACTGAGAGTAAATCATCTAATCACCACTTTTATAATGTATATCAAGGTTATTATGTAGCCAATACGACACACATCTGTATAGACTTGATCTCTCAACATAAGTGCTTTAGTGTTTACTACACCTGCTACTGCAGAAGTAATTCAGCCACATCATATCTTTTGCTCTCTGAATATCTGCACTTTGGCGGGAAATCCTCTCTGCACACAACTGTTCCAATCAGTGCAAAATCGTGCCAGATGTCCCATATTTCCGTATGTTTATATGCATGACCCTCTGTTCAATAAAAAGAGCAACAAATTAAAGTTAATTGACAGCAGTATCTTGTTATTTATATGTCTTTGGTTGTAAAGGCCGTTTAAGGAGTTGTGCCCTCCTATGGTTGAACTGCCAAACCTGGTTCTGTGCAGAGGCACTGCAAAAGTGAACATTAATATGGGTCAGTGGGAAATGAATAGTGTCACTGTGCGTGACTGGAAGTATAAGGTGTAACAGTTTGGGACAACACTGACTGAGGACACGATCCTATAATCAACCATGAGCTCACTCTAGTGATTATTCACTCTAGAGCTCTAATCTCAGGCTGTCATTTTGGCAACTTGGTTTGTTGCACAACTCTAAAAACTCTTATTTGATTTAACCCTGTCATGTTTGACTTAACACGTGTAGGCCTATATTTGCATAGCTTACTTTGCCAGTACAGCCTATTCTCCTTTTATATTTGCACTTTATTTTGTTTCAGTTGATCCACATGTTTATGATCTGCTAGCCCTTTGTAGTAACTCTTCTGTTTATTTAATATAATTGTACTCTGAACAAAAATAAACAGACCGACCAAACAGACAATTCTTCTTTTCGGTCTGAAAACTGTGTCCCGACACAAAAGGGGGACATTTTTCCTGCTCCGGAAAGTAAATTCTTTTGAAGTGGAACTAATCATCTGAGGGATGGTTCCCGTTGTCCTAACAACGCAGTTGAAATGGAAGGGGGTTCTCTTTTTGTTCAATCTATGTTTTCTTTCTCTCATTCAAAACCGAAGATGATAGTAGTTTCATGCCCTGTCCACCCACATTGTTGGCCAAAACCGTTGCTTTCTTTGTCGGTGAGTCTTTACGCGGAGACGCTGTGCACACGGCGGGCGACTCTTGGACGCGTGACGTCAGCCTCGCGCTTCTGCCTCCATAGTTTACGCCTCTTTATATCGTTAAACACAGGAGCGAATCTCACACCACATCCTCCACACCAAGCTAATGAAGGCAGCAACATTGGTTAAATGTGACGCCTTTTAGACCAGTCTATAGGCAGAGGGTGAATCAGTTTTTTAAAGCACTTCTTTCTTTCCTGTGCACCAGTCGGCAAAGTGTTGCTATTCAGGCCTGTTTGTTCATTCAGATATGCAACTTCAGGAAAAACATTTAGCCCCTTAACTGTTCCACACTGTTCTTAGGCGGAGAGTGCATTTTTGAACTTTACAAGCAGTAAAGCATTCGGTATTTTTATTTAATGTTCAAACACTGTGAATTAGAGCACTGGTCATGGGGTCATTACGTGTTTTTATTTATTTATTTTATTACATGGAGCTGTAAAGTGTTCCCGCTTGGTCCAGTTAAAAGATCAACAATGTCTTAAAGTACGATCGTGTGGACGACCTTGGCAGATATCCCTAATAGGCTATATAGCTTATTTCTAAGGTACAGACCTCTTTTTAAACTGTATTAGTGTAGAATGAGTATCTCTGGCCTCTGGGACCTTTCAGTCAAGAATCCTATCTCTTAATTGCCATTACTAAATCTTTTCCTTCCCCAACTACCTTTCTTCCTCACAACGTTATAAACACTTGAACCTTCACGGAACGCAGAAGAAGCGAAGCATTTTATTGTCACCACGGGGTTGCCTATAGAGTTCACAAAACAGTCACATGCGGGGAAAGTAAACCACTGTGGCTCCAGTCGGAAAGAGCCTGCAGGTTTTATTGTGGTACTGCCGGCCTAACTACAACCCCAATTCCAAGAAAGTTGGGGCGCAGTGTAAAATGTAAATAAAAACAGAATGCAGTGATTTGCAAATATCATAAACCCATATGTTATTCACAATAGAACATAGAAAACATATCAAATGTTTAAACTGAGTAAATGTACCATTTTAAGAGAAAAAAAAAGGTAATTTTGAATTTGATGGCTGTAACACATCTCAAAAATGTTGGGATGGGTCAACAAAAAGCTGGAAGAGTAACACATCTTTGTATGCCCCCAGCGCGCCCCCCCCCCGCCGGCTTTTGAAACAACTTTGTATTCCCACATCCCATCCCCCCCCCCGCCTCCCCCCCGTCCCCCCCCCCCCCGGCTGCGCCCATGCCAATTTTTGTCATCAGGTTGATGCCGCTTTAGTAAATGTGTAGGCAGGTGATGTCACACTCAGGAGGATCCCATCCGTACAGTGTGTGTAAGCAACTAGGACAAAAATCAGACATGATTTTATATAGATATGGACTAAACAAATGGAGGTATTTACTGAGGATTGCACACTGTGGATGGCACACAATTTGGGATATAAACCAAAGTAAAAATAAAAGATTGAAGATCAGTCATAATTGTGTGTCAGTTAATCAAGATTAGATTAATGAAGGACTTGATTTTAGCTCAAAAACAAATCTGAAGCAGCAAAAAACCCCCAACTGTTCTTCATTTATGAAGCAGTATTGATGTGGACAGTCCCGAAATCCCTTGGCGAGAGTATTTTTGTCCTCCCATTCCATGCCAACTGGCTCTTTCTCTTCTGAAACAACAGGCAGAAGATACACAATCGTGATAATAATCTTAATCATCCCAGACATGAAAAGTCACTTTTG
>NC_071262.1:12290301-12302801 GCF_023375685.1 Ictalurus furcatus
AACATTTAAGACATGTTGCATATACAGAAACTATCTGAGGCACGACTGAACATACAGGTGCTATTTTTGTTGTGGAGTTCCCCCATCAGTAAGCACCAAATATCTTCACTTGCCAAAGCTTTGAAGAGCTTGTGAGGTCAGGTTGTCAATTATGGTCTGTGCCCACTTTGCACTTCCTCTCTGCATTCACACAAATCCATTCGCCACACAATGCATTTTAAATCAAAGCCACGTCACCCTAACACGCCTTAGGAAACATTAAGCCATAGTATGTTACTTTCATGTGTGATAGCATGACTCCTGTGGGCTTTGAAGTGCTCCCTTTTTAATGCTTTATTAATAATAACACTCTGTGGCTTCCTCTGACTGCATGGATGCTGTTTTGCCTCTCTCTCTCTCTCTCTCTCTCTCTCTCTCTCTCTCTCTCTCTCTCTCGCTCTCTCTCCCTCTCTCTCTCTCCCAGTCTCTAAAGCAGGTCGTCAGGGAATCTGTTTGTGGGCTTGTGATTAGAAAGTATACAGGCACTTCTGTGATGCCAGAATTCAACCTCTCAGTCAGAAAGTCACTGAAGAAATATACAGCTATAAGTCCCATTCTCTTTTTAACCTGCTGCCCCTCAATTTTCTATCACCAGCAGCAGGGGGAGCGGCAGGATTACACACCCTACTTAATGTGCTTGCATGTGCATATGGTATGTTTGTGTGTAGGTAAAGAAGAAAAAATCAACACAGAAAAAGTTTAGATTGCAACCATTTGTGTGTGACTGTATTGTTCTCCACAGCTGTATTTCTTATTTTCAAACAAATTCCCAGAGGGAATTCTTAGAAAATTATGACTTTCAATGAAAGCATTGAAAGATTCTACTTATCTAGTGTTATTTGCCAAGACTGCAAAAGTGTGATGAAAATGGAATAAAAAAAATATGCATTTGTAAACCTTTAATAATCATAATATTATGAAATTTTGGGAACACTTTAGCATTCTATTGAAAATTGAGTGTGTGAAAAGTCGAAAGGTTTTGAATGTTCAGCATTTATATTTTCTTTATATTACATGTTCAATGGCAACACAGAAGTATACTATAATAAGTGTTATATCTAATGATCTTTTTCTCATATTACAAACAAACCATAGGACAGATTGTTCCAAACCAATCACATAATTGAAGCAGCATCATTTGCAGCAGAGCTTAGCGTTCCTATCCTGTTGGCCAATGAGTCCTCTCTTATGTGCTTGCCATGATGCAAGCGCTCCAATCTGGCTCCTCCGAGAAGTCATGCCCCCTCCAGGCCTGCGCCAGCTTCACACTTCATCTCAATCGGCACTGGGGCACCTGGCTCCCCTTCCCACTGTGGAAGGCCAGATCCATGGCACAAGCTATCCGAGCAGAATGACCAGAGGTCGGCATCAAAGACCCTCATTTGGCCATCCAGGCCACCGCTGCCTCATCTTCCCTTTTAGCTTGCACCTGGCCAGCATGGGCTTTGGCTTGGGCAGCCTGCATACTGAGAGGGCCAAAGGTCAAGCCCGTCTGTCCACTCTGCTTCATCTGATGAAGGGATTGAATCTGGTTTTAATGAAGTGCTGCTGCGCCCACATGTGCTTTTTTTCCCCCATGTGCCATGTTTACTATAAAAAAAAAGAAGAAAATCTACAGGATGTCGAGAGCTGTTTTTGCCTCTTCATGCAGCCACTTGTCACATAAAGACATCATCTCAGTGTCTCTGAATACTTTTAATTATTGCAGATGTTAAGTGTGTTGAAAGGAGTTTTGTCTTTAATGTAAACTGAAATTATTTTTGACATAAAAGAAAATACAAAAAGCACACAAAAATGTTTCATTATTTTCATGTTTTTTCTCTCGGTTTTATTAATTGGCTACTTATTACAGAATAGATAATTTAGCCATCACATTTTAATACAGCAGTCCTGTTCTCCCAAATGTTGGTCATATGGTGAAAAGAAAGGCAATTATTTTCATGCAGCTGTCAATATATGCAGTCTAATTAAACATCTTGTCTTGAACCACTAATAAAAATGAACAACTCCAAGGGATTTCTCCTGTCTTTATGAAATTCTTCTACTGCCCAGGGCCCCAGATCATGGCTTGATCCCTCTATGTATCTTAGTTCTGTGAAGGGGGATGAAAGGGGGATGCAACGAGAGAGAAAGAGAGGGAGCAGAAGAAAAAAAAAGGCAAGTTTGGCAAGTGGAGGAGTGAAGGGGGAGACAGATGGCATGAAGTCTGCGGCTCTCTGGCGCTGGGCTCATGGCGCTAAAATCCTCCCTCTCACACATTCCAAGAAATCCAACCAGGGAGGCTCAGGAGTGTGCGCCACCACTCTTGCAATGAAGCATCTGACAAAGATAGGGAAGCTGACACTCTCTCTCTCTCCCCCCATCTCTCTCTCTTTCTTTCTCTCTCTCTCTCTCTCTCTCTCTCTCTCTCTCTCTCTCTCGCTCACACACACACACACACACACACACACACACACACACACATATCCACCATTTAAAAATATTTATTAGCTTCTATGTAGCCCATAGCAGGGTTTATTGGCTTGTAGGAGAGCAGAGGCTAAAGAAAGAGCACTGGGCCATGTTAGGTAATGTGGTGCAGAACAAGTGCTACTCGGCTGTAAAATCTTTTTCACTAAAACTGGACCATAACATTAGAAAACACACACACCATTTTTTTTAAAACCTCAAACAAACATAAAAAAAACAACAACAACATTTTCTGTAAAAAATATTGTAAAGTTAATTTTATTCAAATATTATTATATGTATAAAATCCAAATACTTACACTTGTAGGTAAATGTAATAGCTGTTGACATAAAAGGCCCAAATCTTTGCTCTGTCAACCACATATGGGGCTTTCTTTCTTTCTTTCTTTCTTTCTTTCTTTTAAATAGAGCACTTGGTAGTAGGCAACAATTAATGTGCTTTTGATTGCATTCTGCAGTGATTTGCCATTGAAAATGTATACTGAAAACATGGGACCAGCCATGGTTTGTAAAAAACTGGCAGATATATCATAAAATTCTTCAGTGGTGATGCCTCCAACCTTCCGGGTTCAGGAACTACTGTGTGGCACGCTGACTGGGTGCTCTCAAACACACACACACACACACACACACACACACACACACACACACACAAATATATATATCCTCACGTTCTACGGGTGAATAACTACACTGAGCTTTCTGTTTGTGCTGCCATACTAATGAATGACTCAACTGGGAATGTGTAATACCAGTAAAAGGTCAGCTGAGACATGTGTATCACACTGCTGTTAGCAAAAATAAAAAAGAACAATCTCTCCAAATCCATATTTGAAGTTACTCTTCCTCCCACTGAAAGTAAATGTATTTTTTTTAACCCTGTCATTTTCTTTACAGGCTTACAGTTTTGGAAAAAGGTTAACAAGTTGTATTTAATAGATCTAAGTTATAGGGCTTTTGTTCCTTAGGTATCCTGATTAAATGTTCTATCCTGAAATTTGCTGCAGTGGTCAGTCCTCTGTAGTACAACAGTTGTACGATGTATGCAACTTAAACATCCAGAGGGTAGCGGTACCACATCATCGCTACATATCAGCAACAATCAGGCTGGTTGTTGTAAAGAGAAATTTCAACCAATTGAACTAATTATTATCAGTATTTCACATAAATCACCTAAACCTATGATTACCTGCATTCTCTGATAATTATAATTATTATTATTAGATCAAGTAGTGTGATAATAGATACATAAACATTCATACAAATGCTCTTGCCATTCCTGTTGACTATTTGTGCTGCTCAATTGCTTCATATTGGAGAGCAACTTAATGAGCATCTTCTCTGGTGTTGTAGTTTTGTCCGTACAGCAGGTGTACAACAGTTTGATTCCCAACTAAGCTTGGTCTGTGCTTTTAAAATTCTTTACCATTACAGCAAGTCCATAAGACAGATTTTTGTTGTTGATGGCCTTTTTTTGCATACCAACTGACCTTTAATGGATATGACGCAAGGAACACCAAGGCACTTTATCAGCCAGCCGAACCTTCCTTGTCGTATCTCACGATTACCTTTACTTTGATAAAAAGAAAAAAAACAAAAAAACAATAATAGCACAAAGCTGGCTTCTGTTGAAATAGCTGCCTTCTCATTATTTGTGGCTGTGGAATAGTAATTATGTTAAATTGCTTGGTTGAAGCAATCCAGCTGATTTTGGAATTCCATGCTGCATATGTGTCATACATTTAAGTAGCTGGCCAGTGATTAAGAGGTAATTGTAGTGCTATATACTTCCCTAGATGCAATGAAGGTTGAGGCCTCATCCATCCATCCATCTCTCTCTCTCTCTCTCTCTCTCTCTCTGTCTCATGCTTCTGTTATGGAGTTTTCCCCCCCCACAACAGAGGCCTCATCCTGGGAAATTGAGCAATTTCTGATTGAAAACAGTGCCTGTAATTAGAGCACTCACTATTTGTAACGACTTGGCATTACATTAGCATGCAAAGCTGCCAGCCATCTAATCTGGGGAAATACGTTTGTTTCCTTAATTGCCCTCTCAGGACAAAAGTGTGGGTGGATGGAAGAAAATGCTAACATGTCTGCGTGCATGAAGAGGAAGGAAGACTTTACCAGAGAGGTTAAATGTTTAAACACACACACACACACACGCCACACACACACACACACACACACACACACACACACACACACACAGAAACAAGAAAAACAAAAATATTAATGCAGTGGCAAAATATTTTGTTAATTGACTCGTATTGAATAGCAGTAGTTATAATGAGCTGGAATAAAGCAAAAGCAACTTATTTATGATTACAGGCAATATCTGTGCACAGAAAGCGATGCTACAACACTTCATACTGACAAAATGTGGTCATCTGATCAAGTGGCATATGGTATAAAGGTTGTAAGGTATTTTAATTGCTGGGAAATTAGTTGGGATCAGTGATATTAAATATTAAATGTTAGTATAAGGAATAACAGCCATGGGTAAAATAATTTGCACATTATATGACAATCCAGGGTTCATTTTAGTCCACTCTGCCCAGAGCATATAAAAAAGGTCTATGGGCACTGATTTAACACTGGTGACTTTATCTGCACGGCGACTGGAGACCGGTAGCTGTGTGAAATGACAATACAGTGAAATAAACAAACACAACAATACTATTACCTATGCTTATTAAGAAACACAATTTAATGCACATACAAATCATTTAGTGCATCATTTAACCATAGATGTGGAGTGTGTCATGCATCCATAACATTCCATCACTTTCCAATTATTGTATTTTATGACTGTGCCAATTAATCTGAACCATGTTTGGTGATTTGGGACATCTTGAAAATAATGAAATTATAACCTAAACATAACTGAATGATTTGAACTACCATATATATATATATATATATATATATATATATATATATATATATATATATATATATATATATATATATATATATATATATATATATATATATGCATCATGTAGTATAAGTGTAATATATTATGACATCTTTAATAACCTTAATAAATTACCATGTCATTTTTTATACCTCAATATTTTGGGGGGTCAGGTTCCTGTTTGACCCATTGTGATGTCAGTGAATTAAGTCATGTTACTTCTTTCAAGCACTTCTTCTGCAAGGGCTTAACAACATACATTTTGACTTTCACTGTCCTGAATTCACCCTATATTCGTGTTTTGGGAACATGAAATTTGATGAGGAACATTTCACTATGAAGTTTGGACTTTTCAGACTTAGGTTTTAATATAAGGAAGAAACACTAGATGCATATGTTTTGTCCAATTAACAAATAAGTAAATATATAATTAAGTAATTAAATCAATCAATCAATCAATCAATCAATTATCATTTGCTAAAATGCAACTTTTAAATGGAAATCGATACTATCGAGGAGTGGGTCAACTGTAAAGCAAAACTTTTTCACCTCAGAATAATGCGTGAATTTGTCACATGTTTCGGTCATTTTCTTACAGCTTGAATTATTATTATTTTTTGAAGAAATGAAAATATTAAGCTTGTTTTAAAGACACGTAAACATTTGTCGTCTGTGAACATCTGTGTGATGTTATCATTTATATATTATGTATAAAATATTATAGTATGTAGACCTATATTATATGTAATGTAATATTTATATTTAAAGATAAACCTTGCAATAGTCGCTTCTCTGTCCGATGAATGCCCACAAAGCTTCATTAATAGTCAAACAGCTCTAAACATATTTACATTTATTGTGGGGAGATAATAACTTAGTCCTTTAATTTGCTGCTAAGATGCAGAATGGGGAGTGTTTGTGCCCAATAACACTCAAACTCAGACTTTTGGCACTGAAGTAGGTGAAAATGGAGAAGTGGGAAAGGCTACTCATTAGAGGACCCGAGCTTTGGGAGGGGATAAAGTATTTGTGCGTTACGGCTCCAAAGAACATTATATCTACAACTTTAGACAATTCAAATCTCTGATTTTTTTTCTGTTGTCTTTTAACGGTCCATGTAGAATCATACACCAAAGTGTTTCTCTATCAACACTATGTAGCCAAGAACCCTTAATTAACCCACCTAACCCTTAATGAACCCCGAAGAACCCAGAGAATGTTTCTATAATGCCCATGGATTTACTTTAGCTTCAATGTGTCAAACTACCTGTTTCTGTATG
This sequence comes from Ictalurus furcatus, assembly GCF_023375685.1. Taxonomy (NCBI): domain Eukaryota; kingdom Metazoa; phylum Chordata; class Actinopteri; order Siluriformes; family Ictaluridae; genus Ictalurus; species Ictalurus furcatus. The sequence continues at coordinate 12,297,010 of NC_071262.1, forward strand.
TTGACGTGTATAGCGAAATCTCTATTATTTACGAAAATGGCCTGATACAATGTCCTTGATAAACAAGAACGAGTTTCAGAAGAAAAGAACCAGAGCATTTTATTCAGCAATATTTTATCTCTATGCTGCTTTTCATAGAAATGGAAGTCAGCTGCAATATGGCGTCTATGTACTTATTCAGGATATCTTTTATTGAGCAGAACAAATAGCAGAAGGCATATTTGCTGTATTTATTCTTCTAAAATATGTCACGTATAAAGCCAGTTTAATGTTTCCATTTAATTTCAGTAATAGTTACTTTGTTATGATAAATACTTCAACAAAACATACATGCTAAACATTCGATCGTTTATTAATAAATTATTGAGGGGAAATTACAACTGTATAACTTATACTAAAATATATTGTAACTTGTAGACATTTCTCTCAGTGGTACATAGTTTCTTGGGTTATTTATAGATTTTTTAAATAGATAGTTTCTTAAGTTATTTATAGATTTTTTTTTAACACCAACAAGCTCTTTATGTTTCTGTCTTAATAAGATATAAATTCAGAATGGTCACGGAAGACAAATATAGGCTATATAGTACATACTAAAATCATATCGTCTGTTATATCATATTTTAACATGAAATAATATTGCTTAAAAACCCCGGTCTTGTTATCTATATAATAATAAATAATGCAAATCATGTTTAAATCACATTGCTGAAATACTTTTGCCATTCATAATTATATGCTATCGACTATTCTTATACAAGAACAAGTGTCTAAATGCACAAATGCGATGATAAACTTAGGCATACATTAGAGTAGCTGGATTTGGAGACGACATGGAGGCAAATTAGCCCATAAAGTAGCCCATCCTGGCACTTCTTCCAGTGCGACACAAAATAACTCTTTCTCCGTAAAATGTAAAGAATCAATGCTGCCAGGCTAATGAATGGGTGTAACTTCCTTAAATGTGGCACTGGAAGTTAAGGCCAAATGGCTTTGGAGAAGCCATGAATTGGGCCCGTGTGTACATTGAGGGTGTAAGTGGTCTAGCAACAAAGGCGCTTTAATCCAAGTAATTTACACAATGCAAAGGGTCGTGTTTACATGGTGTAAAGGAGGGTCTTGCTTTTGCTCCAGAGCTCAAGTAGCGCGTCCTAAGGTGAAAGGGGCCCGGTTGGGTTCACACACACACACACACACACACACACACACACACACACACACACGCGCGGTTTCACGTATTTTCCTTCGACCTGCGGAACAACAAAGTCTTCGTTTGGATGGTGCATCCATATTACAATCGTCAAGGTTTTCATAGTATTTTTTATGAATCTGTACTTAAATAATCTATGCAGCTTCATATATTTTTAATGCCCAACGACTCATTTAACTCCCTAAACATTTCTCAAGACTCGCCTATATATACACATTTAGGAAATCTTCAAATATTTCAATCAAAATGGAACACTGAACGGTTTTCCTCAAAGCCACACACACTCTTACCATATAAACTTGTACTTTTAATAATAATAATAATAATAATAATAATAATAATAATAATAATAATGATAATAGAGAACATATTAATTATTGAATGTTTTGGAATTAATATACATGTGTACAGGAAGAAATAAAGAGAGAAAACGAATTCCTTTAACATAAAAATAAACTTAAAAATAACATACAATGGAAAAAAACAAATATAAACAACAAAAAAAGTATTTGCTTGCCTATAGTTGCTGCGCACCATCGCACAATTCTTAACACTGTAACTTTAAACACAATTTACTTATAGTTCCGTCTCTTTACAGCCTTTACACAATACTCCCAGAAAAAAAAAAAAAAACTTTTTGCGATCACTGAGAGAGAAAATGTGCACATTTACCAATCTGTGAAAGAACACTGAAAAGCTGTACATTTCTCTGTTTTTCTTCATTGCATCAAGACAAAAGAAGTAAACATAATATATACAATAACAACTCCTGCCATCCTGATAAACTTCCAACAGACAAGACTATTAGACATCAAGACACACTTTAATAAAAACAGTAGGGAAGCCTGTTGAGCAGTGGAGAAGGTTGGAGGAAACAGAAGGAAAGGGAGGATTATCTCTGATGAAGAGAAACAGTTTCGACTTGTATTAATTTTTTAGAGCTAACGATCCGTATTTTGACTATGAGAGAGACAATATCTATAGTTTTTTTAACATTGCATATAATGTAAGAAGAAAAAAAATCTCATTGTTTTAAAGGAGCGTACAGATCATGTATAATTATTTTGTTTAGAAACTGGGCAATCTCATCTGTCTTAAATGTTTGAGGTTATTTTGTGTGCCATTCATTCATTCATTTAATCAAAACACTACGTAGTAAATAAATACATAAGTAAGAAATTTATGGAATTTTCTGTAGTTGACATATACAATGGAGGCATATACACACTGTCACAGCTGTGTTCTCAAATAATCAGCAGAGTGGGGGAAAAAAATATGGAACACGTTCATAATGTTTCTTTTTTGCTCACAATACAAGATTTGCACAGTATTTGCGTATATTGTTTTCAAAATGTACTTACAGGTGTGGATGTCATTGGCAAAAGATGTGGGAAAAAATAATTATACGTGCCCCCCCCCCCCCCCATTTAACTTTGGATATATTACACACTACATTCTCTAACCATATTACAAAAATATTTTTCTAATACTCAAATTGACGTTTAATGGCAGTTGATTACATGGGCAACTAATTTAACATGAATTTCATTTCACATCGTTTCTCATAATCTATTTCTACTTCCAGCTCTACCTCTATTCTCTCTTCTTTCTTTCCCTCTGTTCCTGCAACCTTCTCTATTGTACAGCAGACTTTCATTACCGTCCTTATTCATGTGCTAGTTTATAGGCAGTTGTCCAGTTAATCACAATAGCAGGTTTATATTCAATAGCGACACCTGGACCATCTCTGGCTTCTTGGATTGTTTTCTATAGAAAACAACATTTTTATTTCGTGTTTCTTACTTAGTAGAAGAAAGGAAAGGCTCTGCATTGTTTGCAGAAAAAAGGGGGAAAATTTAGACAGGTGGTTAAATTTTAACATGAAAATATGTATAGCCCTGTGTGAATTGTTTGGAGAAAAAAAGCACTTTTAAAATGTAACGACTATATATCTAAAATCTACAACACAATGTATCAATTGTAAGCTATTTTACTGTGACATGGAACATTTGGAAAGTTGGTCGTCAATAACTTAACTATTAAATCAATAGTTTTAAAAATCTGTAAAACATCAATAGTGTTAAAATAAATACTATTTCAGTTATTTTCTCTGATGAAAATAAACTGCAAATGAGCTATTAATGTTTTCGCCGATAGTAATGTCTTAAGTCTTACCATCGAAATGATTCATTTTCATGAGTATTGCTGTGACATTTGTCTAATTATATAAACCATTAAAAACTGACTATGCCTAATGATACGTTAAATACTTATGTCGACTCAAATTCTACTTTCGACTGCGGATTAACTACTTGAATAGATCATTATTAAACAATTTGATTATGTACTTTGAAAGATTTTAAGCAAAAAATTGGATAACTGATTGGAAAAAAAAATTCAAGGTGAACTCTGGATTTTATACATTTCGAATATAAACGAAATTTTCCTCTGTTTAAGACAAGACAAATCACTTAAACTTATAAATTAACTTTAGCATATAAATTAACCGTTTTGTTTCTCAAAGCATGTCCACCTTTAGCGTGTCAAGAGCCATATTATTTTGTCGGTGTTGTTTAAGTGGTGTCGGTGGTGCTCTGTAGTTAGTCTATTTTTAGCCCTTGCTCATTTGGGACTGCGGTTCTAACGAAAGAACGTCACGGGGGGAACTATGTGACGTCACCTGGAGCGCAGGGTCGCAAGCAGAACCACCACCCCCTCTCCCCCCAGTTTATGCACTGTACCCTACACCTTCACCCTGGACAAATTTCGTTCCGGGGCTTCCCTTTACCCCTTCTCATATACTACGGCCCCTTGACATGTTTCCAACCCTCTTTTACGGCGCCACTGCTGGTACACAGGTAAACTGCTCTGGGGAATGAGATCCAAACATACGACTCCAAAACACTGTCTCACAAAGATCTTATTATTTTAACAAAATCAGACTTGGACTCTCTGGTAGACTATATAGCGATGAGCAAACTGAATAACACAACTTCAACTCATTTACATAATCATGGCACAAAATCTCTATAGAAAGAGGGGGGATATTTCTAGAGTACCGAATTCTCTGGTACTCTTATATGAAGGTTGGTTAATAAAGATGGACCACCATCCAAAAGGTAAATACGGGCTGCACATTTTAGAAAGAAAAAGGTAATACATCTTGAGAGAAAGGTGAAAATGTGTCACATTACAAATTAAGCCAATATCACTTAAACAGCATCGCACACGCTGTAGCTGCTAATTCATTTTAATAGTCATAAAATCCTAAACAATAATCCGACAAAAGAACCTTAATTTCGATAACATTCTAAAGTAGGTGAACCCACTCGTTCTAAACTGCAGATGTGCAAGTTATAAAATGCTAAAATAATTTTCGCATTAGTTTAAAATAGAAAATAACAAACAATATTTATACTGGTACTTCAGAGAAACTGACGCATAAAATCTACGTCAGAGCACTGAAAGAAAGTATTAGAGTCAGTCTGTTTTTTTCCAGCACCTGTCTGGGCTTTTTTTTTTTTTTTTTTTTTTTTTTTTTTTAGAGAGAGAGAGAGAGAGAGAGAGAGAGAGAGAGATTCTCATAACCTCCAGCACTATCTTCAATTTTAATTCTCCACTTTCGAAATGGAATGTGAAAGTGTTCATTGTGGCAGTCCATTAAACCCTGGATCTGAAAACAAAAAACAGTTAATTACTTCACATTACTACCCATATGCCATTTTTCAACACAAAATTTCCCCAAAAAGGTAAGATAAAACGGAGGTCAGTGCAGGTCTTTCACAGGAGAAACCCGTTTCTTTCACAAATGTTCATTACTTAAACTCCTTATGTTGGTGCATTGTAAGTTTTCAGAAATATATCCTATATTTTTCGAGATTGAAGCAGCCGTTCATAATGTGGGCAATCCAGATATTAACAGACATCTGCGTATGGAACCAATGTTTTTGTGCACATTCTTAAAAAGGTGTTAGGTTTCACTAAACTGGAACTAGGTATTGATTTAGACCTGCCCAAATTTTGTTCCCCGAGCAGTATTATCATGCAGCTTCTAAATGCTATGCAATTTCACTATGAAATTGAAAAAAAAAAGAAAAAAAAAAGAATTGGAAAAAAAAAAGTTTTAATTGTTTGAAGAGTTGTGGGCTTCAAACACAGCTTCAGCCACATTGCTTTTATGGGCTGGAGGCAGAAAAATAAAAAGTATATAATTCACTTACAACCGCCGTCTTATATCTGCGATAGCCCTCATTTGTAAAGATATAGTATTGTAAAATATAATATAGGCTAATATAATATAATATAATATAATATAATATAATATGATATAACAACTCTGTCATACTATATATTTATCTCCACGTGTATTAACTGGTAGAAAGAAAGACAATCACAGCCAGCTTCATATTACTGTTTTATTTGCTTTGACAAAATGAGACCCAACCTGGTCCGTTTTCTGAAAAAAGATCTCTAACTGGAGTGTTTATACCATTGTGATGGACAGATTTCCCAGACAATCTAACTCAGCTTTTTATTTATTTATTTTTTTTATCGAAGCTTATTACGCCGCCTATAACTACGA